>NW_023505206.1:0-48000 GCF_004664715.2 Peromyscus leucopus | reverse complement strand
ATTCTAAAAATAGAAATGTATATGTTTTATTTTGTTTTCCTCCAGTTCAACTGAATCTTATTTCAATATATTTGTCATTCTGTCAAATAAGTGTCATTCAACACAAGTTGTATATTACATTAAATGATTTTCAAACAGAAAAATTTTGTTACAGTTACATCAATGTAATAGTTTAAATATGTTTTTCCTTTTATTAAACTTTTAAAGTGTTAGCAGGGCCAATTTAATTAAACCTATCTTCCCTTAACTAAGAAACTATTTTCAACTGACACCCACTGACAAAGGGAAAATCATTTGTCTCCAATAGAGATTTAGCCTCACTGCTGGGCATCAGGCCTGCCAACACAGAATGGACTCCATTGTCTTTTACACACTTTTTTGACTTGTTTAATATCTTTGTCTTGTTTTTTATTTGTTTCATTTCTGGGTGTGTTAGAGGGAAAGAACATAAAATTGGGTGGTCAGGGAGGTGGGGAGCATCTGGGAAGAGTTGAGGAAGGAGAAAGAACATGATCAAAATATATTGTAAGAAAAAATAAAAAATAATGCAAAAGTCTAAATACTGCACTTCATAATGAAACTACTATTTTGCAGAGAATTAAAGCCACTAGAACAACAGTAAATCTTTGAAAGGTAAATCTCATAAAATAACAAGATTACTGTCTTCACTTATGAAACTATAGTATAGATTCATATAATAGCAAAAAAAACTGTATGTAAGCAGATAAATTCCAATATCATCAAGCATTAATTACATTTTAAACTTAAAATATTAAGTAATATTCTAAATATTTATCTCTGTCAATTTTAATCATATTAATCAAAAAGATAAAAACAGCATATCAGCACAATAAAGCTGACCCTGTTGACAGGAGCATAGGTGATCTAGCCCTGCAAATGTGCTTGAGAGACCTAGCCTCACCCCTAATAAATCATATGGTAGTGTTGGCGAGGGAAAGGTGCCCTCCATCCAGTCCCATCCCTTGTCACCTGATTTTTGAGTTTTCTTTTAAATTTTTATTTTATGTTGGGCAGGAGGTTGCAAGGGCAGAGGACAAATATGAAGGGATGGGAGAGATGAATGGGATCAGTATGCATAGTGTGAAATACACAAAGAATCATTTTTTTAAAAAGTGCCTAGGCTCAGTGTGCGGGGCTCTGCTCACTCCCCATTGGAGACCTTGATTTGGGGGATATGTAGATGTGGGGTGGCTTGAGAGGGAGGGCTGGGAGATGGGAGGAGGGAGGAGGTGGGATCTGTGGGTGGTATGTAGAGTGTGTGGAAATTTCTTAATAAAGAAAAATGGGGGAAAAAGTAAAAAATATAGCCTATCATAAGGAAACCAATAGCCCTATGCAATTACACGTTACAATGCTTACTAAAATTGCTTTAAAATAGGTTAACACCTAAGGAATTTCCAAATTTTAGACAGTAGACATATGTAACAGAATAAAAGATAAGCCATATATTTATTTCTAAAAGCTTATTTAAGATTAGTTCTTTATTTGGCCTCAATAATATTTGTGTTGATATGAATTGAAGGGTCAATCAGAAAAATATGTAAAATGTATACCATCACTCACATATGCTCAGCAACAATAAGTGTACATTCTGCATCATTACTCAAAACTTAGTATTAAAATTCGAGCAAAAATTTATTTAACTCATGTTTGATTCTTTAATGCCATTAGAGTAAAAGTTTTAATAAGTTTGTCATTTGTGGGATTTCTGTGTTTGAAATTTCTTTTTTTTTAAACAAGGGGAATTTATACATTCACTTCTTTTTTCTTATTAAGAAACTTTCTATTATCTTTATATACCAACCAGAGAACCCCCTCTCCTCCCTCCTTCTTCCCCCTAGTCTTCCCCCCCAACCCATTCCCCATTCCCACCTCCTCCAAGGCAAGGCCTCCCATGATGAGTCAGCAGAGCCTGGTACATTCAGTTGAGGCAGGTTCAAGCCCCTCTCCCTGCATTCAGGCTGTGCAAGGTTTCCCACCATAGGCACTGGGTTCCAAAAAGCCTGCACACGCACCAGTGACAGATTCTGACCCCACTGCTAGGACCCCCTTAAGCAGATCAAGCTACACAATTGTCTAGCCTATGCAGAGGGCCTAGATCAGTCCCATGGAGTCTCATGATGGGGAAACATACAGAGACAACCAAACCAAACTAGTGGGACCTCATGAACTGTGGACCTCAATACTTGTGTTTGAATGTTCTTGATAAATTATTTTGGCTTATAGGAAGTTTTTCTTACCAAAGAGATAAATAAAGATTCAGTCGTATCTCAGGAAATTATAGGAAATATACGCAGATCACAAAAAGAATATACATATTAGCTGTAAAGCTTAAGACAAGTGATATGTGTTAACACCATAGAACCACTAAAAGTTGGATGAAATCACAAACTGTGTTGTTATAGAAAGTACCATAGTTGAACTTTTCCTATAAATAATTATGTGTTCTTCAAATGCTGATATATTCAATGATCTTGTTTTGTTGGAGAAAAAAATGTTAATAAGAAATTTTCATTTTAGTTTATGTGCTTGAATATATGTGTATTTTTTTGCTTCTATACTCCATATATCATTCTTACAATATTTCACAGAAATGTGCTCAGCAGAATAGAACTTTGTGACACAATTAACAAAACCTCAGAAAAGGTTCATTCAGTAATACTGTAGAAGCGTTACTATTTCACATTGGTGTCATACAAAGATTTATACCACCTAAAGGAACAGAAGACAGAGAGATCCATAACACACTGTTGGAAATGATGACTATTTAATCGAGGGAAACAATCTTAAGGAAAGCAACAAATATAAACTAGAAAGAAGACACAAATGAGTTCACTTAAATGGGCAGGAAAAACCCCACTGGTCAGCTCAAATCTGAATTTAATATCCCCCAGACTTCCTTTCATTGTTCTATGTGAACATACACTAGTATGCTTTCTTTCCCTGGTCTGCACTAGAAATGGCATTAGACAATCATACATTCTATTACACAGAAATGGTAAATATTTCAGACTGTGCATTTTGAAAGTTTGTAATACTGAAAGGTATTGTCCCATGTAGCACTTCATGTGAAACTGATATTGCAATATTTTTCATGAACTTTTCATGTAGCCTTATATGTTTGTTTGCTTTAATAATTTCTCAGATCTTATATTTTTATTTATGATAGTAACATTCATATTTAGCAAAACATAAACTGATCTCTACTATATAGAAATAACGCCAAGAAGCTAATTGTATCACTTTTAGTTAAATACATGCAAAACACACCACATAATTGCCCTATCCTATTCTGTCTGTTCTCCAGCAGTCCATTTTGACCAATATAAAATATCCATTAACAGTTTTCACTTTCTACTGGCCATGCATGTTTCAGTGACACTAGATTATCATTGTAGAATCTGATTTAAATTTTTAATGAAAACTTTAGTCAAATTTTACATGTTATCTTCTTATCAAAGCACTTTAAGATCAGTTAATTTCTGCTAATTAAAAAATTATTAGAATATTTTAAATATAAAGCAATACAAATTACTCTTCCTATACAAATTGGTGTCAATGCGGGGGAAAGAATTTAGGAAGGGTGAGAAGCTGGGGTACATTTTAGAGGAATTATACGGAGGTATAAGAGTAAATATGATCAAATATACTTGTAAAATTCTCAAAGAATTATGAAAAAATATAATACTGAAAATATAGTCTTCTATAGAAATTGCAACAAAAAATCAGTCCAAGAGTTCAGCTGACATCCCTGAGAGGCCTGCTCTTTTCTGAAGGGAAAGAGAGGAGCAGTGGATCTGGGGAAGAGGGGGGTGAGGAAGATGGGAGAAGTGGAGAGAGGGGAGGCTGCAGTCCCAATGTATTGAAAAAATGAGAAAAAAAATGAACACACACAGGCGGGGGGGGGAATCAATCTAAACAGCACATCCATAGCATTCATTCACTTGCAAAACTGAGACTAGACATTTCCTTTTATCAATCAAAAAAATACCAAAAATAAGTTTGGAGAAAATTTCCCCGCAATTGTTTCACCCTTTCCACTAAACATTCTTTATAGCTGAGATTCTCACTTGAGCCTGCTTACTAGATAGATATGCTATATGCAGATAGCATAATAATAATGGGGCTGAAAGGAGATAATCAGTTGGCACCAAAGTAAGAATGCCCTTGGTAAAACATTGTTGCTACTAAACTCTGGGGAATGGGAGGGAGAGAGTGGGTTGTGTATGTAAGGACATGGGAAGGCATAATTTGGAAAACACATTGTATCTCAACTAATCAACTAATCTTCTTTTGAATAATATTACAAAATGCTGAGCAACAATCTTTTTTTTTTTAATTACTTAACCCATAGACACACTAGTGGGAAGAGGAAACCTAGCCAGAAATAGTTTTGTTTTTCAAAAGAATTTTCCTGTTTTGCAACTTGGCTAAAGCATGGAAATATTTCTAAAGAGATTCTTGACACCTAGAAAGATTTATATTCAAGTATTAAATACACTATACTTGAGTCTGTTCAGATGACAGTCATGGAAACAATAACTTCAAGAAGCAAAATGAGATGAGGTGGAAGGAGAAAGAGGGGAGCTGGCAAGAAAACTGGGAAATGAAGCAGCTCTGATGATAAGGAGAGCAAGTCTTTAATCTAGTATTCCCAATGTTTGTAATTCACCCCATTACCAACAGAAGTACTATGTTTTGCCCAGGAAATTTCAAACTGTCTGTATAAAGTAATCTCAAATGCGAACTTACCCCTTGGTCTTTCAATTAATAACAATATAAAATTATCATTAAAATGAAATGCAGTTTTCATTCTATACAACTATAATTTTTACAGGTTAGTCCCACTGTACCTTTGAAACAAAGGTATTATTTGTTTTCTTTTAAAAAGTATTTTCAAGAACACTATAGTATTGCAAAAGAAAAAAACCACTGACTTATTTAAGTTCAATCAGAAACATAACCTGTAAATTTTAGAAACATTCCAGGTGTTGAAGAGAGGACTTGATAGATAAGATTATTTCCTTATCTTCCAGTGAACCCTAGTTTGGTTACCAGAAACCTACACTGAGTGGCTCACAATTGACTCGACAAGTTCCAGGATATCTGACATCCTCCT
Organism: Peromyscus leucopus; assembly: GCF_004664715.2. Taxonomy (NCBI): domain Eukaryota; kingdom Metazoa; phylum Chordata; class Mammalia; order Rodentia; family Cricetidae; genus Peromyscus; species Peromyscus leucopus. The sequence continues at coordinate 42,860 of NW_023505206.1, read as the reverse complement.
CCTCTTCACTGGTACTCACACAAATGCAGTAGCCACATATACAGATACACATAGATAAAAATATATAAACAAATACTTTTTACTTTTACTTTGATATTATAATACAATTATATCATTTCTCCTTTCCCTTTCCTCCCTCCAAATATTCCACATATCCTCTTTTGCCATTAATTATTATCATTTTGAATATATACATGTGTATTCTTAAATACAGCCTGCATAGTTTGTATAATGTTTTACACACACACACACACACACACACACACACACACACACACACACACACACACTATTTGTGTAGGGTTGAGGCCTTGTGGGCTTCCCCATCCATTTTTGGCATGTCTATTAGAGCCAATCGTGTTCATCTCTTATGTTAGACAGTCATGTTGGTGAGACTTAATGGGTGTAGCTTCTGAAATTATTAATAATCTTTGTTTTTATTTTTTTAAAAAAATTCTAGGAAGTGAAGGGTCTGAGCCAAAGTTTATCCCATGATTCTGGTATATATGAGCCAGCCTTTGACAAAGAAAAATTCAGGTGGTAGAATTCTGACATGTAAATAGTTTTACTACAGTGGATGCATGAGCTTGATTCTTTCTGGAAATGTGTCTGCATTCATTATAATGGATGATCTTGTTCATGCATCCAGCTAAAGTGCCTTGTTAAATATATGTTATAAAAAAAAAAACACTTGGGTATTTATAAAATTGAGTTTTCATCAAGCTTAAGTATCAACTCTTACTAACTGGAGGCAAAATATGAATAGATGAAATAGAAAGATATTAAACAGATAGCTTGTAGGTTTCAGGATTTTTTCAATTAGTATAGTGTTCAGAGAAGAAAAAGAAAGCACAAAAACACGAGTGTCTCAAAGTGTTTGTTGCCTATGTAAAGAATGAAAGCAGTCTTTGTCTTTAATTCAAAATGCTGATATCTTAGCTTCAATAGCAACATTTATGTTTCTTTGAAAGGGGATGGTGAGTCTTTAATTATTAAACCAACCGTATTTAGCAGATGGTCAAAGAAAAGTATTTTTAAAAAGTTGCCCAGAGGGTTATATAAATGAACAAGCTAAAACAGCTGGCAGCTGGTGCATGAAATCAATAATGAGAAAATGAGTACTACTGTATCTTTGTTTTCATTGTCTGGTTTATGACACTGAACACAAGAGAAAAAGTGAGAGAGAATCAACTTATGAACTTCACAATCAGGCTGAATAGATTATGTGTATCTAATTAGAAGGAAAAATGCCTCCTGGAGTGAACCTGTGAGGAAAGACAAAGTGTGTTTGTGTGTGTGTGTGTGTGTGTGTGTGTGTGTGTGTGTGTGTGTGTACATGCAAGTAGACCTATGTGAGATGAGGACATGATATAGATGTGATACTGTCTTTTCTGACTAATTCAGCAGTTCTATTATAGGTGATTCTATGCTTATTTTATGGCCTAAGAAAATTTAAACTGAATTAAATCAGAGAAAAATCCTTTGCAAAACAGTCAACAATATCATGAACCAATGGTAATGTGCATATTGATGGTTTCCTTCACCATCAATTCTTATATTTTTAAGCAATTTAATAGCTAGAATTTCTTCAACAAGAAAAAGATTAACATAGGTATGGCCACTTTCACCTGTAAGCCAGCAGTAAGGATACTAATGCAGAAGAATTGAAATGAGTAGGAAGACAGCTAGGGCTACATTGTTCAGCCCTAAATACATGGCAAGAATATTTTTAACAATAGTTAAATTATGTAACCATACTAGGTCTCAAACAACTGAGGAGTGGATAAGGGAAATGTGGTATACATAAAAAATGGAATTATTTTCACCCAGAAAAAAAATGTAGTCATGTCATTTGCAGTAAAATTGATGTGACTAGAGATAACAGCATTAAGTGAATTAAGCCAAACTCAGAAATAATATCATGTAATTCTATCACATGTGCTGCCAAGTTCTGTGTAGCAAAATAATGAATACATATATGACATTAAAATAGAAGTAAAATTGTCTAGGGGACAAAGAGGACTTTTGGGAGACAAAGGAACAAGAAATGAGGCAGGGGATAAGCTTAGAATACAATACATGTGTGTGCAAAACTTTACAATTAAATAAAAAGAAACAAGTTCAGCCAAGCATCATAAGAATCCCTCTGAAAGTTGATAGTAATGATTTTACCAAGTGGATCAATCTCTCAAATTTTCTAGTGTTTTACTCAATGATGATTCCTTAAGAGAAGCTGTATATTTGAATTTTTAAAATCTTCTCCCTAAAAGCATTATAACTCGACAGCAGTAAATTTTTAAGTACTGAAAGCAAAATATAAAATTCAACATATAAAATTATTCACACTTTGCTACATTTACATTATGTTGGGAAATAACACTAATGGTTATTTGAAAGGGAATGATAGGCAGACTTGAGTCTCAAATAAAATATTCTGTTCAGTGTAATTTATGTGGTCAAATTTTTCCTACAAGATCCCAGAGCACAAAACACAAACAAACATTGTGTTATACCTTACATAATACAAATATTAATTCATCTTTAGCAAAGAAATTATATTTTAGTGAAAAAAGAATTTTTTAAAAACTTCATGAATTAAGCTTTCCCATACATAACTAAAATAGAAGAAATGGATTTGTAGGATAGAGAACACACAGTTCCAGCTCAAATCAGCTACTTCATTTTATTGTACTATATCTTACAAAGAAAGAAGTGTATGCTGTGCCTATCCACATGGAATTTTTTCTAAATTTTATCTTGAGCAAATGATACTCTCATCAGTAATTTGTAAGAGTGAAATTAGAGAGTCTGATTTTTGTCCTGAAATATGGAAATGATTCTTTCTTTGAGTATCAAGAATAGAGAAGCACAACCAAACTTACATTTTTTTGCCAATAAATATTTATTGCAACAAATAAAGTTTGGATCTTTAGCCTACACAGACACCGGAATAGAAATGACATGAATTTGAACCCTGCCCAGGATTATTAGGCAGTGTTCTTAGCAGTCAAGTAAATATATTTAACCAGCCCACGCACCTAAGGACAATACCTATCCCAGTGTACATCACCTATATAACATATCTCTCTTCTCATTCCCACCACAGTTCCACCCCCTGTGACCTGAGGATGGCATAGGGTCCTATGCACCTTCCATGGGTAGCACCACGCACCCACATCAAGACCCCAACCCGGCCATCTGAGTTAGACTAACCTTCCCCAAGTAGCACTATCTACTTCCTGGCTCCCAAGAACCCCACCACCTAAGAACCTCTTAAGATTCTCATGTACTACATATAGGTAACACCATCACCCCCTACAAAGACCCCCAAACCCACCAACATGAAATCTTCTCTACCTTCCAGGCTTCTGATGATCTGGAACAATAACCAGCTCTAGAAAAGATTTACTCTTGTGCTCAAATAGCACTGAAAATGTAAGGACTGCTTCTAGCACACAAATTAACTCTGTGTGGCCACACGACTCAATCAGAAACACCATTTAGCTACTTCAAAACCTATCAAATCAGTGTAACAACAAACATCAAAACATTCAAAAAATGAGACAGATTAAAAAACGTATTAACAAAAAACAAAACAAAACATTACTAGCATGACCTAATTCTGAATGCCAAACTCCCATCACAAAACTCATAAATCAGAAATAACCATAAAATGTGTCTCCACAAAAATCAGTACTCTCAGTGAAATGTTCCTGAGAAAAGCAGCTTAGATGACACACAATACAATGATTTCAAAATAGCAGTAATGAATATGTTTGAAACTCACAGAGAATACAAAGAAATGCTGAACTGAGGACTAAAAAACACAGAAAAAACAGCTGAATGAAATGAGAAAAAAACAAATAACAATTCAAGATAGGAAAAATAATTTAATATATAAAATTTCTAAAGTAAACCCAAAATAAAACTTGAAATGAAAAATTCATTAACCTAAAGGAAACAAAAAAAACCTCAAAGGAAAGCCTCAATTATATAATGTATCAACTGGAAGAAACAATATCAGGAAGCCTTGAAGACAAGGCAGAAGAACTGGATAAATCAGGCAAAGAAAATGATAAATCTAAAAAACAAATCAACAACACCACACACACACACACACACACACACACACACACACACACACACACACTGCATAAAGAGAACATGTAGAAACTCTGAAACAATTTAAAGAGACCAAACATACTAGCAATAAGTATTGAAGAAGAATTGCAGGTCAAAACCACAGAAAATATTTTCAACAATTTCATAGAAGAAAAATTTTCCAATTTATGAAAAGAGATGCCCATTAAGGTACAAGAGGCATATAGGACACCAAGGAGAGAGGAATAGAAGAGAAACTCCTCATTTCACGTAACAATCAACACACTAAATGTATAGAACAAAGAAAATCTATGAAAAAATGAAAGAGATAAAGATCAATAGACAGGTAAATGCAGGCCTGTCAGAAATAAAAGCTGATTTTTCAATTGATATGTTAAGTGCCCGAAGGGCTTGAATGATGTTCTATAAGTCTTGAAATATTATAGATGTCATCCTAGCAAAATTATCAATCATAATTTTAAAAGAGAGAAAAATTCCCCCTATAAAGGTAGCTTAAAGTGATTTATGACTACTACTGAGCCAGCCTTACACATACATTGGGCTGAAAAAAGAGATATACCATATAAAAAGAAGTGACAGTTTCACTTGTTTCAATAAGAATATTAGGTTAGTGATTAAACAAAGGAATACTAAGAAAACAAACTTTATTTGAATCAACAAATAATTGAACATCAATGGCTTCAACTCATCAATCAAAAGATACAGACTGCCAGACTGAATTAAAAATTCAGGATCCACCATTTTGCTTCCTCTGAGAGACACAACTTACCACCTTATTGTGAAAGGAAGGGCAAAAATTTTCCAATGAAATGGAATCAGGAAACAAGAAGGCATTGCCAATGGTCTGATTCCAAACTGAAAGTAATTACAAGAGATAAAGAAAGCCATTTCAAGTGCTTTGCCATCTTAAATACATATGCACTAAATTTGGATACACACAACTTCATAAAGCAAATATGTCTAGACATAAAGCAACAGATTGATCCCAACACATTAATAGTTCATGACTTCTGTATTTCACTTTCACCAATGAACAGATCATTCAGACAAAAATGAACAGAAAAATAAAGAGCTAAATGGTATCGTAGATGAAAAAGGACCTAATATATAGAGAACATTCTATTTGAACCTTCACTAAAGTAGGCAATATACTGAGAAACAAAGATCTCTCAAGAAATACAAGAAATTTAAATAATTTTTTGTATCTTATTATCTAACCAATAGAACCAAGTGATATTAACAGCAACAGATGTTACAGAATTTGCACCAACAATGGAAAAATAAACAATGCACTATTAAATTATGCATCAAAGATTAATATTTGTTTTAAGGCATTATAAAGAACAAATGATATCCCAATACAAGCATATGAGATAAATAATCAATATTAGAGCAGAAAATAACAAATAATAATGTAAAATTACAAATTAATGAAATAAGAGATGGTTTTTTAAAAGATTAACAAGATTGATAAAACTTCAGCCATATTATCCAAAAGAGAGAAAGTCCCAATTAATCAAATTAAAATGAAAGATTAGATATTACAAAAGAGATCAGTGGCAGAAAATTCCAAAACTTTTAACCAAGTTGGAAACACACTTAAACATGCATATGACATACCAAATTTATATCAAGAAGAAATAAAAAGTTTAAATATATTTGCAACAAGCAATAAGATTGACTCAGCAATAAAACAGTTCCCAATTTAAAAAAAAAAAAGCCCAGGTTTCATATGGTCTTACTGAAGAATCTTCCATACCTTAAAGGAAAATTAAGACTGATCTTCTCTCATTGTTCTATAGAAGAAGAAAAGCATATTTGTAAATTATTTTTATGAAAGCTAGCTCTACACTGATTCTTAAACCAAAATAATGACAGAACAGGGAAAAAACCTTATAGACTAATCTCTCTAGATGAATATAGGTTCAAAAAACTCCCAATGATATACTGCAGACTAAACTTGAGAACACATAGCAAAGAATATTCACCAAAAGTCAGCTTCAGCCCAGAGATTCAGGTATGATTCATAACATAAAAAAAAAAAAAAAACATATATTCCGCAATATAGATTGAAGGACAAAAAACATTTCATCATCTAATTGGACACAGAGAGTATCTTGGCAGATTCAGCATCTCTTCATGATAAAAGGACTGGAGAAATTAGGGGAACATACACATCCACATAATAAAAACAATTAAACAGCAAGACAATAGCCAACATCATGCTAACAGAGAAAACTTGAAACACTAAAAGCAACAGACAAAGGAACTCCAAACAATCCTATTCAATATAGCGCTGAAAATCTTAGCTACAGCAATAACACAACTGAAGGAGATAAAGGGGATATGAGCAGGAAAGAAAGAATTTAAATTATCCTTATTTACAATTGGTATGATTATATGTATAAAGCCCCCTTAGAGACTCCAACAGAAAACTCTTAAAGCTGATAAAGTTGTCTGGCAAAGCAGGAGGATACAATATTAACATGCAAACACCAATGACAAACATACTGAAGAAGAAAGGAGAGGAACAATAGCATGAAGGTAACTTCACAAAAATATCTTGCACTTAATCTAAGCATGAAAGTGTAAGATCTATACAATGAAACCTTCAGGACTCCGAAGAAATTGTAGAAGATACCAGAAGATGGAAAGTCTCCAATGCTCATGGATTAGTGGAATTAACATGGTAAAAACAGGCATCCAAACAAAAAACAATCTACAGATTCAATGCAATCCCATCAAAATTCCAATGTAACTCTTCAGGGAAATTGAGAAAAAAAATATTTAAACTCATATGGGAACAGAAAGATCCAGGATATCCAAAACAAATGTAAACACTAAAAACTTCCAGAGGTATCTTCATTCCTGATTTCAAAAACTGTAGTAATTTAAACAATAAATAACCACAAAAAGCAATACATTGATAATATAAATTAAGAACTCAGGTATAAGCCCATATTCCTACAGCCACGTGATATTTGAAAAAAAGGCCAAATTTCATATTAGCAAAAAGGCAGTATCTTCAGGAAATGTTGCTGGACAAACTGCATAGTTATATATAAAAGACTAAAACTGGATCTTTATCTCTTTCTCTGTACAAAACTCAGCTCCAAATGGATCAAAGACCTCAATATAAGACTTATACCCTGAAACTGTTGAGACAAAATAGGGGATACACTTCAACTTACAGGTAGAAGAAAGGGCTTATATAATAGCCCCCCCAATAGTGAAGGCATTAAGACAAACAAAGGACAAATGTAAATTCATGAAACTAAAAGCTTTCTAGCAAAGGGCACCATTAATCAAAAGAAATAAGATACTACAGAATGGGAAGGGAAAAAAAACTTTAGCAGCTATGCATCTGACAGAGGGTTTGTGTCTAGAATAAATAACTCAAATAACTAAACCCCACGGAGGGCGGGGGGAGGACCCAATTAGAAAAAAAGACATTATGGGTGAGGGAGAAACCTGGTGCTAGGAAAATTCCCAGGAATCTACAAGGACGACCCCAGATTAGACTACTAACAATAGTGGAGAGGGTACTTGAACTGAACTGGCCTACTCTGGTAAACAGATTGGTGAATACACTGTCATCATAGAGCTTTCATCCAGTAACTGGATGGAAGCAGATACAGAGATCTATAGCTAAGCACCAGGCTGAAATCCAGGAAGAGGGATTATACGAGCAAGGGTGGGTGGGGAGGTGTCAAGATCGTAACTGGGAAATCTACAGAGACATCTGAACCAAGCTAGTGGAAACTCACAAATTTTAAACTGACAGCCGTGGAACCTGCATGGGACCAGACTAGGCCCTCTGCATACAAGAGACAATTGTGTAGCTTGGTCTGCTTCAGGGACCCCTGGCAGTGGAATCAGGATCTATCCCTGGTGCATAAACAGGCTTTCTGGGAGCCCATTACCTATTGTGGGATGCCTTGCTCAGCTTTGATGCAGTGGAGAGGGGCTTGGTCCTGCCTCAATTGAATGTACCAGGCTTTGCTGACTCCCCATGGGAGCCCTTACTTTTTTGGAGGAGGGGATGGGAGAGCAGGAGCAAGGGGGAAGGGAGGATGGAGGAGGGGAGAAGGGATGAGAGAGGTATCTGTGGTTCTTATGTAAAATGAATTAAAAAAAAATTAAAAACGGAAATAGAGTTCTCAAAGAAAGAAATACAAATGGCTGAAAAATATCTTGAATGTTCAACATCAGAGAAATGCAAATTCACACTTTTTTGAAATTTCATCTTCAGTAAGAATGGCTAAGTTTAAAAAACAAACAAATGACAACAAAAGCTGGCATGAATGTAAAGGGGAACATTTACTCACTGTTGGTAGAAGAGAAAACTGATTTAGTCACAATGAAAAAGTGTGATGTTTCCTCAAAAGCTATAAGTACCTACTATATTATCTACCTATACCACTCCTGGGCATATTCCCAAAGATCTCTACATCATACTACAGAGATAATTGCACATCCGTGTTCACTGATGTATTAACAGTATAGCCAGGAAATAAAAACCACCTAGACATCCATCAACAGAAGAATAGATAATGAAAACAGTAGTTAATTTGCACAGTGGAATATTATTCAGCTGTTAAGAAACATAAAATAACTTGATTTATAAATAAATGAATTGAGCTGGAAATAATCATTCTTAGTGAAATAACACAAAACCAGAAAAACAAATGTGTCATATTCTTTATCATACCTGTATGCTATATTTAAATGTGTAGATATATGTGATTAATCTAAATAACCATACAAGTCAGGAAAATAGAAAGGATCCATGGGGAAGACCTTCAAGAGTGGAGATATAGGAAATTATTGTTATAAAGGGATAATGTGAACAATGGGGCAAGAAAAGTTAAGAGGGAAATGAGAGGAAAGGTAGGGAGGGGATATGGAGAGGGGTAACTAATAGTGAATGAAGAGATGTGAAAAATTCATATGGAAATCTCCTACTCCAGAAGTCTCCTAAATATATACATGTGTAAAAATAGATTAAATGGACTTACCCTATAACAGAGGGACAGTGCCTTCCACATACAGCATAGGTTATCAACTAAAAAGCACAGTACCAGGAATGGGTAACTGTTTTTTGAGTTCTTTGTCAATCATATCCCTCAACTCCAAACACTATAAGGTATTGACATTTCTCTTGATTACCCTCCATAAATTGAAGATAAGCTCTATTGCTAAAGAGACCACATAGTTGACTAATACAATCATCTTGTGACTTAGTTTACTAATATAAAAAATGGGAATAATAGTAATAATAATTCGTATTTCATAGGATTTTTGAGTCTACATTTTAAGAAGTTCAAAATATATTAAAAGCCTCAAGCTAATGCCTATCAAATAACAAGAGATACAAATGTTTTTTCATTAAGAATTTGATAAATCAAGTATCATTACAATAATATAAAAATAAATTTGTTTCATAGACACTCTCTTAAGTGAAATTTCAAAAAATGTTAAATCTGACTAACAGGTTTCCTTATTCTGATCTTTTATAAAAATCAATATTCTAAGGAATAATTTCTTGATTATTAAGTACCATAACTGACCTTTGAGAAATAGTACCAGTTTAAAAGATATTCCTTGTTTTATGTTGTCATCTAATGCAAGTTGATTAATATTCCTTTCAATTTAATTTTGAACTAATTATCAAAGAGGTAACATTTTGATCAGGATTAATCTTATGGAATCTCACATGTCAATGCTTTCTCCCAATTATCTACTACTCTTTGATCAGTATTGCTAAAAGACTGCTATATAAAGAACTGTCAAGCTTGTGTGATGTAAGTCATCAAGAGCACTTTTTCTCCTATGTTTAGACTTGTCCAGTAGTTACTAATTCTCATTGTTAGCTTTCAGTCTCTCATTATGACCTCTTCCAGTTCACCCTAAACGACCACACTTGCTACTGTCAGGAGTGTGAAAAGGTCAACAAGGTCATTCCTTTCCACAGACTCACTGGAGAATTCAGACAAAGATTGGGAGTAAGCCTCTATTGCATCTTTCCTGCATTATAATGGAGGTGTTCAATGACACAGTCTTTAGAAATTAACCAGCAGGGTAATCCCTTCTAAGAGCTCACAATTTTTGAAATATGTATTCACTACATTTTTTAAGTTTTGTTGAATTTGGGAATTTGGGAAATAACATTAAAGGTCATCCTGAGCACAAATGCTTCAAAAATTATAAAATAAGATGTGTGAAGCAATAAAATTGAAAACTTCATAAGTCTGCATCTAGAAGCATTAAATCATAGTGATTTATGCCAGAATTTTTAGAATAAATAAACCTTTATTTTTAAAGTATCTTTTTAAACTAATCTAACTATAAATAGTACTATAGCATTAATGCATCTATCTATGAAGTATTCCCCAATAGGAAAGAAAGCACAAGAAATTCCTTTCATACATTCTGAGATTAATGTATGCCTGAAATTTTAAATAATCCAAATTACAAGAACTTTTCTTTGCAAAGGAATTATTATATCAATTTAGAAAGTACTAGACACAGAAAAATATCAGTAGAAAACAATAAGCATAAATTACTGAAAACTAGTTGAAAATGTAGTAAGACAAAACATTGCATAGCACACATGCTTTTATTATAGACAAAGTATTTTCTTGTAATATAATCCTACAGATTTGATAGAACAAAACTGATTCATTATACAATATTGCATTGGTGGAATTCTCTAACATGCCACATGGAATTTTTCTCCTTTCCTAATGAAACAGCGAATGTAAAGAATACTTAGAATTTAAATCTGTCTTTTAAAAATTTATTCAGTTCAATATAATTGGTACTATCTTAGTTCAGTACTAATTATAGTACCACATTCTTTATTCCAATGATTCAAGGAAGTTAATATTAAGGTTATGGTAAATCTTCTCTAACAAAAAAGTTTAAATTATTAGGGGTAAATCTACACAAAAACAGTACTTTAAGAAATTCTGGCTGGGCAGTGGTGGCACACAGCTTTAATCCCAGCACTCAGGAGGCAGAGCCAGGTGGATCTCTGTGAGTTCGAGGCCAGCCTGGGCTACCAAGTGAGTTCCAGGAAAGGCGCAAAGCTACACAGAGAAACCCTGTCTCAAAAAAAAAATCCTTATTGTTTTATTCTTAATGCATTAAAGTGCATCTCAATATACATGTCTAGATAATTGATCTAATAACATAACGTGAAACAACAGCTAATAGAGGCCAGAAAAGTTATGACACTTAGGCACGATTTAGTATTCTGGTATGTAGTATTTATCAGTTATGCACTGATGATTTTGGAAAGCAAGGTAATTTGTGGGCCAGGGAGACAGCTAAGCAGGTAAAAATGCTTGCTGTGCAAGCACAATGACCTGAGTTTAGAACCTCAGACCCCATGCAAAAGACAGATTCAGTTGTATGTTCTATGGCAAGATGGGAGGCAGATCAGGAGATACTCCCAGAAACTGATGAGCCAGCTAGCATGAAGTATGCTGCAATTTAGTGTAAATGACAGAGAGACTCTGCCTCAGACAAGATGAAAGATGAGGAGCAACACCCATGGTTGTTGGCTCTAATCTCCACATGGGCTGTGGTATGTTTACATCTTCAAACAGAAAAATGTGCACACACACATGCTCACACACACTATACACACACACACACACACACACACACACACACACACACACACACCAGATACGTAAATATATACAAAGTGAGGCATTTTCAAAACAAGCATTGTATTTATCCCTACCTCTCTGCTCCCAGCCCTCCCCTCCCCCACCTCTCCCCAACCCTCAACCCACTCCTCCTCCATTTCTATTAAGTAAATAAAATTAAATAAGTCAGAGTAGCAAAGTACTATGCAATATGTGATAAAACCTTCACTAACCATTTACATTGTTTTCTAGCTACCAGATTTAGTGACTGTAATACCATAAGTACAAAACACTACCAACAAATTAAATTGGAAATTTATTCCTTTTCCCCCTCTACCACATAGCCCTATCAGGCCTGCCAACCTACCACCAAGGAACCTACCTCTACCTGCTCCTCCTCCAACTCTCAATTCACTTTGATTCTTTATACTATTCAAGAAAATGTGATCCTCCACTTACCTTGAGTTTTACATTAACAATCATTACACCAAAAACTTCTATATTGCTAAAAATATTTTCAAAATGAAACTTGTAATTTCAGATTTAAAAAACAATTCAATTCTTGATTTTGTTTATTTTTGCTTTGTTTGTTTGCTTGTGTATCACTGTTAATAGAAGCAGGTTCCGGTAGAGAAAGCGGGGCCATGGAATTGTGCCATGCCTCCTCTCCTGCTCTACAACTACACCTATCACACACACTGCAAATCAAGAGTTTATATCAATAGTGCATTCTTAATAATCTTCGAGTTTTTAAATTGTGAGTGAAAGTAGATATTTGACAGCATAACATCATGTTCAATCAATGGAACTATTGATAGTTCCATAATAATGATATGATACGCACATTTTCCTGCTACTTACTCATGAATAAAAATAGAATTATGATAACAACCCTTCTATAATAGTAATGTCAGACTGGAAGACAGGCACCTGTCTGTGTTACACAGGCAAATTTGGGCTTATGTCTTCATGGATATACATTGTAATTTAATTAGATGATTTGATATTCTAAGGCAAGAGGTAACATAGAAGTGTCATAATCTAGACCTTCTGTTATTTTTTCTGCAAGTAAGTTTGATATTCTTTTAAAATGTATTTGTTTATGTGTGTGCATGTGTACATGAGTTGGGTGTGTGTTTCAGCACACACATAGACGTCAGAGTATAACTTGCTGAAGTCAATTCACTACTTTCACTGTGTAAGTACCAAAGACCTAGGTTGGGTGGTCAGGCTTGACATCAATCCCTTTCACACACAGAGCTTTTGCTCTGGCACACTTATTTTTTTAAAGACCAGTTGGCATCAACAGTATAACTGTATTTGGTTCATTATTGCTGATGGGGGCTTGTATTTACTGACACAGATATCTTCATTTCCCCTAACTGTCTCAATTGCAGACACGTGTTAACGTTCTCATTCAGTGAAGCCTGACACTAAAACCTGTTTGTTTTGACATATGCAAACTCCATAGTGCAGTGTTCAGGCTTTGAATATAGTTTCCAAATTCACTTTCAAGGATAAGGTTTTATTCTTTATAGTATAATTTGGTGGACTCATAATTCTGTAGTAAAAAGCACATTTCATCAGATATTCTCAGTATAACATTAAATTTTGGTTATGAAAGTAAAATTTCAAGTATTAACAGCATGTGTAAATGAAATAAACTCTTTGGACAAAATTCATGTTCCCTGTAAATATTAAAATATTGTATGAGACACTAAACTCACTTGGTGTGGGTGAATTTAAATGATGTGCTTCCATTCACAACACTTCCACCTCAAGGGAAAATGCTTTCCAGTTCAATATTTCTTCAATTCTCACAAGTTATCATCTAACAGAATGGAAATAATGTTTCTTACTTCACAAAACAGGCACAAACCATATTTTATAAACAGCCATTCAAAGAATACTCAACATAAACATCTTTATTATCTATAATTGATTACATCACCATAGTCAGACAACACCATTTATTTAACTACATACGATTTTTAGCAGAAAACAAAGCTTCAAATGGATTTTTTGATCATTATTATTTTGGAGCATATTACTGTCCTCCAAGCATATTCTAGGACACAGAAAAACCATGCTTTCACATGATCTATAATTTACTCACATTGGTATAGAATCAAAAATGATAAACAGAACTATAACTGATGATCTAAGATTTTAATCACCAGAATAAATTTTTGCATAGGTTTTCTTCAACATGGTCACAAAGTCAGGCCATCAAATAAGTCAACATATAGTGAAATGATTTTAATAACAAATTAACAATGCAAACATCTGATGAACTTCAATCAGTTGGATTCCCCTTATTTATAATTATTAATTAATCAAGATTTCTGTTTAAAACTGTGCTTAACGATGCACACACTTAATCCCAGCACTTGGAAGGCAGAAGAGTTTGAGGATAGCCTGGTCTACATAGTGAGTTCCAGTACAGCCAGAGCTATATAATGAGACCCTGTCTCAAAAAACAAAGGAAAAAAAAAGATTTCTGTTGTAAGCAGACAACATTCTACAAAAGGATTCTTATTTTTAGCAAAAAAGATTTTGATATTCTAGAAAAATTATATACTCTAATAATTATATTCCTAGGAAGAAAATAGAAAATAGTTACATAACTGTGTCCAATTTGCCCTCTTTCTTAAAAGACATAATAATGAAAAAGAAGCATATCACCATAAGTAAATTTATTATAATGCCACATGCCTGACCATGAAAGTTCCAATTTTGCTGCTTTTATGAGAATCACAAGTGAAAACTATTCTAGTGATTCTCCAAGCATGTAGCTTTCTCCATTTTCCTGAAAAATAACTTGAAAACAGTTCTAAAACACTAGCCCAAAATAAAGCTTTTCTAAGAGAATTCCTAAAATATAGTACTCTCATACCAACTGCAATGCTACAAACATCTGAACACTCAGATTTGTGTCAACTGTGGTTTGTAATAAATGAGTCCTCATGAAATCAAGTGGAACTCAAAACCTCACTGGCTGCTGAAAAGTTATCACCAAATCAAAGTCCATAACATAATCTAAAATAAGGTTAGAATTACTATTGTGCTAGAAGACTGTCTCCTCTTGCTTTTCCTTTTCTGTAAACAAAATGTTCAGAAACTTAGACAGCCTCCTGTTCAACCACAACCAAATTCAATGTTCACTCGCACTCACATGGAACAAGGTCAGAATATTTTTAAGTAAGAAAAAAATCTTTGATTAATGCTGAGAGCTGCACCATGTTTAGACAGGGTCATGACCCCAGGCATCCATTTAATCAAATTTCTCTGCTGCCTGTCCCAATGGAGCCATCACAACAAGAAACTCTCTCAATGAAAAGTGGGGAGGGGCAAGCATACTTCACATCTCACATTGTTTACATGCTGTTAAGTAATTATTTCACTCTTCCACCCCCACTGGCCATCCACAGACAAGTAACCTCCTTGGAGATTCTGAAAAGCCTATTCAGCTGTATATAGCTTATTTTGTTTTGTCCCCCTTCATAGTGAAGCTAACTGCTTAGCTTAAACACTTCTTTGTGATTACTAAAGTATACTCTGTCCAGGCTAATGATCTTGCTAATTATAAGAGTGTTTATCATATAGATTCTCAGCTTCTCTTCATGTTTCTCAACTATGCTATTGCAATAATTTCTGCATAATTCTTTCATCCCATCACACCACTTTAATGCGCCTAGATGAATACCCCTTTCCATTCACATATACACATAAAAACCTGCTTTGTGAAGGAATTGTATCATTGTGGAGTAGTCAAACCAATTATTATTTTTCAGTAATTTGAAACAATACTCTGATCTTTAATGCAACTCTCTTCTGGGGCAAAGAGCATCAATGAGGCATACAGATAAAAAGAATTATAGTTTGCCTTTATTAAATAACTCTATCAGCCAGAGTAATAGAGATGGATAAAATGGTAACCTATTCACCCAACCCTTCCTAATTGCTGTCCTAAGATGCAAGAAGGAAAATGGGAGCAAGGAAGACAGGTTTATTTCTAATTGCAGTTCAGGAATTAATGGCAACTTGAAAGCCAAATGTAGCAGACTCTTTCCAAGACCAACAGACAAAGCCAACCAAATACACTATGTGTAGTGACTCAAAACAAATCACAAGTGCCAGGTCTCAAAATCAAAGGCATTTTTCTCTCAGACTTTCTTTACTCAATTTCTGCTGAAGTAAACATATTTAGATGTTTTTGCTCATCATGGGAAATAAAAAGTCAAAAAAAGTTTATGGTACAAATTAAAAAACAAAACAAAACAAAATAACACAAAAAACTCTTCAAAGTTGCAAGAGGATTACTTAAATATACCTCATAATTCTTATTTGAAAAATCTGATTTAAGTGAGCAGTTTCACATACTTTGTCTCCAATTTTTAATTTATGGCTGATGGTTATCTCCGTGAATGAAATTCTTCAAGTTAATGTCTTCCCCCATGGCATGCAATTACAATAAGCTTACTATCAGGTTACTAATTAGCTCAGGAGATTATAATACATGTTTTTATCCCAAGTATAACGTGCAGCATACAACCTGAGCAATGTTTTTATCCTGTTAGACCTTGTACAACATTCATTACTGAAAGGAAAGGGGTACCCTTGCTTGATGGACACATAAAATTTAAAACAAAAATTGACATGCTGAGTGTGAATGAATTATTTTGTGTTCTCATATGTAGTTATAATAAGTGATATTTCCAGTGACGAAGGGAAAAGTAAAGAGAACCTGCTGGGAACTAAACCACAGGTAAAAAAAAAAAATTCAAGACAAGCTTTATTAGAATGGCAAAGGAAGTCAATTACAAGAGTGGGAAATATACACATATAAAACAGAAGATAAAAACATTTAAATGATAATGAATTGTGATTTCAGCAAAAAAAAAGATGGATTCCAGATATCCCTGTGATCATGACAATAAATGATTAACATGAGAAAATGAGAAATGTGATACACAAGAAAAATCATTGGCTGAGTCACAAATGAAGATTTCAAAGGAGAGTTAAGGCAGTTTTCAAGATTTTCTCTTTTCATCAAGACAGCTAACCCAAGCTGGTGGGAGCTCATGGACTCTAGCCTGTCAGCTGGGGAACATGAATGGCACTGAACTAGGCCCTCTGTATGTGGATGACAGATGTGTGGATAGATCTGTTTGGGGAGTCCCTGCAAGTGGGACCAGGTCTTATCCCTGGTGCATGAAAAGGCATTTTGGAACATATTCCCTAGGGTGGGATACCTTGCTCAGCCTTGACACAGAGGGAAGGGCTTGATCCTGCCTCAACTTAGTATGCCAGACTTTGTTGACTCCCCAAGAAAGGCCTTACCCTCTGTGATGAGTGAATGGAGGGTGGGATTAGGGGAGGTTGGGAGGGTGAAAGAAGGTGAGGGAAGGGAACTGGGATTGGTATCTAAAATAAAAAAAAAAATCTTTAAAAAATAAATAAATACATATATTGCAATATGGAAAAAAGAAAGAAGTTAAATTGCATAATCATTTGTGTCTACTATACATAGAGATAATTCTGAGAAAAATAAAACTACTGAAAAAGTTACTGATTTTTTCCTGCATTTTTTATTTTCTGAATACTATCTTTCTATGGACAGAATTTATGTTTAAGACTGCTTTCTATTGTTTGATATCATTACCTGGTAGAGGACATTATTTACCTGCCCTTGCCAATCAGAAGAAAATACACATGAATCTTATTCTACTATGTTTTCTCCTTTCAATTTCTCAGACTGAAATGAAAAGACTGCCTTGAGATACATGTGTCCTTTGCAAAAAGGAAAGCCAGAGTTGGTGATAAATTAGAATCTACAACTAATTAGGAGAGTATCCCTATTTAAAATTTCTGTATATTCACTGTACAAACATTTAGGGGCGACTTTATTGTATTTATAGATTGTTGGGGGTGTAAGGTATGTCTGTGTCAATTCTCTCCTCCTGTCACATGGCTCCTGGCAATCAAATATGGGTCCTCAAGCTTGGCAGTAATCACCTTAACCTGCTAAGACATCATTTTTTAACTGTGCATTGTTTCATATTGACAACTGAAAAGGTACTGAGTAACACACTGAGTAAAGAGAAAGCTGCAAAAATCTCCAGGTCCCTTACCTGATTTGGAACTACTATGAAAAACTTTTATTTAAAATAAAAATCATCCCAGAAACTGGTGAAATGGCTCCATAGTTAAGAGCATTTGTTGCTCTTGCAGAGGACCTGGTTTCAATTCTGATCACCTACATAGCAGCTCATAACCTTTTGTAACTCCAGTTCCAGGGGATCCAACATCTTTTTCTGGCCTCTATGGACACTGGCATAAACATGGTACACAGACATACATGAAGGCTAAGAACCAATACACATAAAAAAAATAATTTTTAAAAATTAATTGTCCCAAGGGTACAATAGTGGCACTTATATCTTGGTTTAATCAACAGCCATCTAATACTCCTTATGGTCTTCTCAATAGGCAAGAGTTCATTCCTGGTTCTAGAAACATGGTCAGCTACCACAGTCTGGTGAATCCATAGAACCAAGAGAAGAATTACTACTACCGCCACTTACCTAAACCAGTATAATGCCTAACTGCATTCTGAATGCTTATATTTGTACTCACAGTTAAATGTAACTCTTGCCCTTCATTAATGAAGCTTCTTTCCGTAGCAGACAGATCACATAAAGCCACAAAGAACTGATGCATGGGGGTGGGGGCAACCTCAACTAATGAATGCACACTAAAACACCTACACCTAAGGCCTGAGGACATGGGGCAAAAACTCTTAGTCTGGCAGGGGAGACATGCACCTTTAATTGCATCACTCTGGAGGCTGAAGCAGGGAATCTCTGAGTTCTAGGCCAGCCTGGTCTACAGAGTGAGTTCCAGGACAGCCAGGCCTACACAGAGAAAACCTGTCTTGAAAAACAAAAACAAACAAAAAAGGAACCACCAGAGCACATGGGGCAAGGTGGAGGGGAAGATTGTAAGAGGCATAGGAACAGGACATCTGTTTCAAGAGAATATGTTCTTTATATGACAGCAACTAGATACACGGAATCTTAATGATATGGCTGCCTAAACAGGACCTAAATAATGATAGTACCAGTAGATGTACCAGTGTGGATGGGGGAACTCTCACAAGGTCACGCTACTAGATGAAAAAGCTACAGGAAATAACGGATTATGGAGAGAGGAGAATCAGCTTTCCCTGGGGGTGAGTCTTCTGATAAACAGTTATCCAGGCTCAAGTAGTCATCCCTAAATATATATGCATGTGAACAACATTAAAGAGAATCAGAAACTATGTTTATATATAAACATATATATGTATACATATAAATATGCATGTACTGTGTGTATGTAACAAGAATAGTAGTAGTAGTAGTAGTAGAAGAAGAAAAAGAAGAAGAAGAAGAAGAAGAAGAAGAAGAAGAAGAAGAAGAAAGAAGAAGAAGAAGAAGAAGAAGAAGAAGAAGAAGAAATCATAAATTTGAAAGGGAGTGGTAAAACATGGGAGGAGTTGGGCAGGGGACAAGGTAGGATAGAATTGATGCAAATATAGTGCCCGTGTGTGGAATCTTCAAAAAATTAAAGTAAATGTAAAAAGAAAAATTTGCAGTTTCATCTCCCCATATGTTTACTTATACTTATTTTAAAATATGTTCTATTTGCATTCACTTACCACAAAGTTGACTGCCTATGATGACACACACAGACTATTATTGAAAAATATTTGGTAAATAAATGAATGAGTAGAGAACAGATAAGTTGATGGTTGTTTTCTTCTTGCTACTCACAGAAAATAATGGCATTTGAAATCATTCTGTACACATTCAATCTAAAATGTACTCATTTTCTCAAATGCTAGCAAGGGCCACAGATTTCACAACTCTAAGAAGTGCCATTCATGCTGTATTGTGTGTAAATGATTCTCAGAAATCTTTCAGAGGAGCATCCTGACAGAGAAAGAAGTTGAAATTCTTCACAAATAGACATTTGTACAAAAACACTTGGTAGATATTTAATATGCAGTATTCAAATAACTCCCGTTTAGAAAGACATTGTCAATCCAGGTGAAGAATTTTTAAAAAAGACAAGAAACCTACAACTCAGAGTAGTTTACCTAAAACTATATCCTGTGAGTATCCAGTCAACAATTAGACCTGTAGCTCTATATCCAAGATTCCACTAATTATAGACTATAATCCAAAACTGTCCATCTTTTTATAATGATACAACTTATCTGAATGTTATCTAATCTTCATAACTAACCCTTTTCCTCAGATCAGATCACCCTAATGTTACTACTTCCTAAGTTTGAAAAGTAAAAAATTAATTTTCAATTTTTAAATGATAAAAATCTGGGGATAAATAGCAATTAACAGTCTAACAAAGCAATAATTTGATTAGATACTGTTGTTATTATAATATATAATGGTAAAATGTAAATTGAATGATAAGGTAATAAAATGGCAATAATAAAATAAAATTAATTGCAAGAAAACTTAATTTAAATGGATTCAAATTTATTATTCATGTGAATAAAATTAATCCATGTTTCAATAAACCTGTCCTCCCCAAAATTCAATCACAATTCTACAGTAGAATAAGCAAGTAAAATCAGACACTGCATTAAAGGTTTGCTTTGAGTTACTTAATGTGACATTAAAATTGTATTGGAACATCATAATTAATATGTTCCATCTTTCTGCCATTTCACTTATTTTCAACTTTTATAAAAATGGCAGTGTTCAGTTATGAATGAGCTCACTGACAAGTGCTTAGCTAATGTCCATGGGCACAGGAACCATGTGCTTTACATAACAGTCACATAACATTACTGATATTATAAACACTAAGTGTGAAATCTTTTCCAGGATTCTTGAGAAATCTTTAAATTTCCTCCAAGCTTTCACATGTAGTGATAGTAAGATCCGCACCATTTTTCCTTTCTCTTTGAGTCTATATTTGATTGCACTCAAATGATTGAGGAACACAGCTCATCTCCACCATCATTCTTCATGCAGTTTCATCTAGTAGGACTTACTACATTCCAAAACGTCTGCCTAGTAGGAATCGGAACCCTCTTGTACAACACACAGGAAGTTATAAATTAGTATTCTTTCTAAACAGAAACACTGTGTGCTTTATAAGCTTTTTAGTAGATAAAATGCATGGAAGTCTCACACTAAAGTAAATTTCTTGATTAAAAAAACGTACTCCGTGTGTGTGTGTGTGTGTGTGTGTGTGTGTGGTGTGTGTGTACGTGTGTGTGTGTGCGTGTGTGTACGTGTGTGTGTGTGTGTGTGTGTGTATGCATGTGTGTGTTTGAAGGCAAACTATATTTACTAAATAAATGAAGGGGATGTTAGTGAGATTTGTAGAAACATAAAATCTCAAGGTTACAATGAAATATAAAAAAATTGTCTAGCCCTCTCATTGCCCAGAGACACTAAGTCCTGTTGTCTTAAGTAATTCACACAGTAGACACTTGACCTGTACTTAAAATGTTTTCACTTGATGCTCAGTAAATGTAACCCTGTGCATATATCAGTCTGTTTAAGAAGTCTCAAACTAAGAAGTTCTATTTGACCAAAATATATTTTCCTTTACTTTGTCAATTTAAAAAAATGCTATATACTCATGCAGAAAACTGTATGGTCAAAAAGTAGAAGCTCAGAGAATTAGTCTGCTTTTGAAGCTTCCATAAATTCAGATTACAAATTTGTCTGTTTTTCAAAGGAAGAAGCAGGAAAGCCAGAAAGTAACATTGTGCACTGTCACAGGTCAATTTAATGACAATAAAACAGGATTAAGGCCAAATACATGCTAGCATGGCTTAGGCCATAGGTTTCCTCCATCAAATGTGTATCCAAAAATGGGAAATCCTAATTAAAATCCACATGTCCTATTTTCTAATACAGAGCTCTTTATAGTAAACTGTGATAAAAATATATTTGGCAGTTTAAGGAAAAACAAAACAAACAAAAAAAAACCACTAGAGCCAGAATACCTAAATTTTAATTCCATCTCTAAAATTTAAGAAATTCTATTTGCCATTCCAGCACCTTACTTTCTTCATTTCAAAATATCTGTCTCATGTATTTTGGGAAGGTTGCGTGTGCTGGAACATATAAATATTGCCCCCTAAAGAATAAAAACAAACAAAAATGCAAAACAAAACAAACAAAAAACAGTGTGAGAAACGTAGGAAACTCTACCAAGCAAAATATTGTTATTATTTATCAATGTTATTGTTTTAAAATTTGTAACTACACATAAGGAAAAACAATGCAAGCCTCCTAGCTGGTATATCTAGTATATATAAAACAGGATTTGTAACCCTTTGTATACTACATTCGTGTTTTCCTCTTTAAACACTTTATTAATTTTTTATCTCTGAAGAGGCTTGAGCAAATTCTGTTTCTTTGGCTATCAAAGAGCAAACCTTTAATTCTGCCAAAACCCAGAAGTTTTTTAAGTCCATTCAAGAGACGATATAAAATACTTGCAATCACAAACAAAATGGAGAGAATCACCATGCGCACTTTCTTCCTTCTGAGGAGAAAATTTGCAAAAGTATTAGATTAACTCCCTGTAAAGAAGCAGCAGCTATCTAGGCATTTTCTTCACAGGGTCTCTAAATAATATCAGCCACCAACTACAAACCCATCGCTAGATCACACCACACACAGACAAATCTGGTATTAAGCAATTTGTAAAGGTGCTGGTTTATTCTTACGGTTACTTGGAGAAATTTCACATCCAGAATAAGGCATATATATAAGAGATATATTTTCTAGTTTTATGATAAGTTAAGAAATCAAGATCATATAAACATCTATTTATATTGTTCTTGATATCAAAATCATATCTATAGCTATTTAGAAGCATTTACTAACATCATCTTCCACAATAAGTTCATCCATTCTATTAAACTACATGTGCAAAATATCTGACTATGTATATTGCATTCTCTGCCTCCCTCAATGCAAAAAGGATGGTGAAATAAAAAGCAAAAATAACATATAAATCCCTAGCATTTCTCTCTAATTTTTTCTAATATACACTAAGAAAAGGTAAGTGCTAAAAAGAAAATTTTTCTTAATATGTCAGAAAAGAAAGTTTCAATGAAGGAATAAAGATGTTAACTACACATTAACACTAGGTCAGGTGGCAACTATTAATTCTCCTTATTTAAGGCCTTGTAAAGCAACAGAAGAGAAACTATAAGGAAGAAAAGTGAGATCAAAAAAGTTGATAACCTAACATCCCATACATATAGAGAAGTCTTTTTGAAAAATGGTAAAAACTCTTCTGTCTGTGCATTAACATAATGCAGATATACTGATAAGATAAAAATTCCAAACATGTAACAAAACTGCAGTTGACAACTTGTATATTATGCAATTATGACTGTCATTTTATTACTGTTATTAATTTATTAGTATAATTGCAATTTTTTTCAATGTCATAACGTGATAATAAAGGACTTGTCATTACTAAGTTAACCTCAGAACATCTCTGACCTCAAGGGAGGTAGTAGCATGCTTTCAGACCAAAATGAGCTGTCAGTTACCACAACGACATTTTGATGACTACATTATCATGTAATTAAATGTCTCAACAAACTTCTGCTTTTGATTGACAAGTAGTTAAGACTATCATTGACCACACGGTAGTTTCTTTATATTTTCAGACTAATTTTCTTTATATTTCAAAAAAATTTTAGCACTGAAGCATAAAAACAAGGTTGACAAAAATTAAAATGCTTTTCAATGACATTTATTAAACCTATATTTGACACATCTATGACAAAGAACATTCTGCCAAATTAATTGCATCTTTTTGCATAGCCCATTGTGTTATGGTAAAAGTATTAACAAATTTTATGATGTTCTTTATTAACCTTCTAGAATATATAGAATAATCTCATCTTTACTCTCTGCCACATCTAATTTTCCATGACTGAAATAATTGGAAGCTACAAATAACGGATGCTTGCAGATGTTTTATGATCATTATTCCACTAGCCATCATTGAATCCAACATGTTAGTTTCAATATTGTAAGGGTAATATAGGTCACATATGACACATACATTGTATTTCCTCTTCCTATTCCTGTGACCATCCATAATAAATGGACCACTACAAGAATCCACTTCATTCTACATCAGTAATATTGGCATTAACATTTTCATTGTTTCAGTTCAAAAGAAAAATTTTGCTATCTGAGTTTTAATATTTGTTAAAGTTCAGAAAGCTAGCAAAATATAATTTTCATATGCCATATCATAAGAATTCATATAAGCTGTATAGTCAAGTTTAAGAATAAGGCCACTAAAAAGTTATATTGGAATTACCCCATTGTGTTTTAATTTTGGTTATTCTTATTGATGCTGGCAAAAACTTTTTTAAGTCAAAAATATTATTAAACTCGTAAAAGATACTTTTTAGAACTATAGACTTCTCAGGATCAAAATAAAACTGATATAATGTGAAAAATTATATCAGTAAAATAAAATGTTGTTTAAAACCTACATTATCATGCTAAAGACATTTTTTCACAAGCCAACTATTTTTTGTTTCACAGTCTTCCAAGAATTTTCAGTCTATGGTATCTTTATATTTACAAATATACAAAATTACATTCTTTAAAAACACATCATGTTTTTGCTAAGAAACCTGAATTTTTTGGGTCAGTAAGTTTGCCCAGCAAGTGCAGGAACTTGCTGTTGAGCCTGAATGATCCCCAAAATCCACACAGTCAAATGGAAGAATTGATGTACTTCCAAACCTGTTCTCTGACCTCCACTACAGACTACACACACACACACACACACACACACACACACACACACACACACACCACAATAAACATATATTTTCTAAATAGTAGATTTTTTAAAAGAAAAATGAATATTACAGAAAGAATACTTTCATGCAAATACATGCATATATCTCCAAAGCAGATGGATGAGGAAAGCCAAGGGGAGACATGGAAAAAAAGAGCCATGACCATAAGTTGAGCTTTATGTGATGTGCATGATTTGGAAATGTTTTTCTTTATTTAAATTAGCACTGCCACTTTCTTTTTGATTTGTGAAACAGCCTGACTTCTCAAAATATGAAACAACTTTCTGGGAGGTAGCTTCCCTTTCTCTCACCAAAGTAACAAATCCTGGTCTAAAGTAACCATCAAAATTCCCAGTTTTCCTTTGTGTTTTCTGAGGAATCATATCCCAGATCACATATTTTTTCAGATACAAACATATATAGCCAACTTGAACCGACAAAAGAAGTACCAAGTGTCTACTTAGTGCTGATCACTTTTACAGTCACTTCAGCTCAAATGACCATACCTACATGTCACTAGATATAAGAAAGCAGAAGTAAAAAAAAAAATACCCATATTGGGTCATGATAAATACAGGTAAGAGCTTCATTACAGCATGACATGACTTAATTCAATTCTTGCTTATTTTTTATCACATAAAGGTTGTTCCATAGTAATGTAATTACGAAAGGTAACAATATTTCTTATTCCCCTTCAAAACATATGATCCACAAATAACTTCTGTGTAATTTACTGAAATAAAACTTAAAGCCACTAAGATACACTTGAACAAGTAGAAAGTTTTTTTTTAATTAAAGATGTTGACAGAGTAAAGGGGAACTCAAAACTGAGCATAGCTAAGAATCTAAAGATGCAAGAAACAGTGCAACTTGACACTGATACATGTACGTATATTTTCACCATCTTGCTCCATGTCTAAGTTTTCAAACTTATGCAATATAATTTCTAATTTAAGAAAATATGTTCTATTTTACTTGTTGCTTCTTGAAGCCTAATTTATTTTGTATACCTAAGCTGTTTAATTGGAGGTTTGAGAGATACCTGTGACTCTCCTGTTTGTTGTTCTCAGATCTTAGTTTGGGCTCTTTAGGGAAATGCCAAAGCTGTTTGATTGATATCTTTAAGAAATCTATATTAAAATAAACTTCGTGGTGTGCACTTTATGCAGTTTACTTAGATTTTGAGCGGAAAGCTAATGCAGCCAATGGTAGTGTCAGTGGAATCAGACCGAGGTTATTTTTCAGGTAAAACTGATGGAGTCACAATTCTTTAATTCGCTCTTCAAACTAATCAAGATGCTGGTGTGAAGAAAGTTTCAAATTTAGAAATAAGCCTAATTTACTCAGCCCTTCTAGATGTCTGAATTGTTAAGGTTTAGCTACAAGTTGTAAAACAATAGCACAATTATTTTACCTCTGAGTGGCTTGGCCTCCATGGGCACTGCATACACATGGTGCACTGACATGTATGTTCAGGCAATACATAAATATAAAATAAAAAATAATTGAACCTTAAAAAATGTAAGGTAAACATCTTCTATAAATCTATTTAATACACTAGAACTAATTATTATACTTTATAGATAAATTCAGACAGTAATATACTAAGAATAAATATTAAATTTAATATATAGTTGAAGATATATACTTGTCACAAATTATATATGTGTTATAAATAATTTCATGTACATCACATATAACTCTTACAAATAACTTGGACAGAGAGGGTGCCTCAGTGGTAGAGTCCTATTTTCAAACTCTAGCAGCAAAAAAGCTTAGCTGAAATCATTATGCCATATAAAATGTTAATTATTGTGAATTAATATCAGATTACAATTGGACTTTAACATTTCAAAAGACCAATATAAGAATGTAGTTATTGGGGCTGGAGAGATGGCTCAATGGTTAAGAGCACTGACTGTTCTTCCAAAAGACCCTGTTCAATTCCCAGAACCCACTTGGCAGCTCATACTTGTCTGTAACTCCAGTTCCAGGGGATCTGACACCTCAAACAGAAATACATGCAGGCAAAATACCAATGCAATACACATATACATATAAATGGTGACATAATTATCATATTAACATTGTGTTTCAGAGTATTAAATTCCACAATGAAGTCTGAAACACTTGGTGGTATACTTCTTTAATTGTAAATCAGAATGGGAAGAAATTATGTAGTATCTTTCAATGCAATCTTTTGTGCTCTGTTTCTTTAGTTTATTCAGTCCTGACTTGCTGTAGTCACATTCTCTCAAACATGCTAGTAGAAATATACAGAGTCAAGTGTCTCATTCGATGTATTTTACTACCTTCTTCTGTAATGCCTTCAGTGTTGTGTGTCACTAAGGTTTAAAAACACTTTTGTATTCATTGAAGATGGGTTCTTTTTTTTTTTATTTATTTCATCAACTGCCACAACCATATCAATACTATATTTCCTTCAGTACCTACGTAGTTGAAATGTTAACATGATTTATAATGTAAAGTGTCAGCTCATTCTAAATTGATCCTTAGACAATGTTACAATTCAGGTTGAGGTGGGGGAGAATGGTGCCTTTAAATCTTTTTGGCAAGTACATTCAGCCCAAGTGGTTCAGTTTTATTGTCATTTCCATAAAGTTTTGGAATGAGGCCTGGATTGAAACTGCTTCCCGGCGCGTTCAAAATTATGTCGGTCAAAAGGCAAAATACAACTGGGATGCTTCTCAGCACAGTTGTAGGTTCATTCCATTTAGAAAAGTGCAGTGATTCATCAGTAATTTAACTATAGACATCTGAAGGTTAGAAAGCACCTCTAAGGAGCTGTTGACCTTCAGCAACAGAAAGAGTTGGGAACTCCAGCCTCAGTCAATATATATCTATCTTTCTGTTGGAGCATTACAACTGTGCAGGTAATGCTGACCTTAAAACTTCAATCCCAGGATACATACAAGCAATGTTCCCTAAAGGAAAAATTTGGGAAGATAGATAGATAGATGGATGGATAGATAGATTGATAGATAGATAGATAGATAGATAGATAGATAGATAGAAAGAAAGATAGATAGATAGATAGATAGATAGATAGATAGATAGATAGATAGATAGATAGATAGGCAGGCAGACAGGACAGACAGACAGACAGACAAAGACAGACAGACAGACAGACAGACAGACAGATAGATAGATAGATAGATAGATAGATAGATAGATAGATAGATAGATACTCAGATCTAAATTACACATTCCAGAAAGATCAAAAGAATACATTCTTAACATTGAAAGGGAATGATTTAAAAGAAATATGCATATTATTTCTGGGATCTACTAGATTGCTTTTTAAATATTTGTCTCAATATAACCTCAATAGACCCAAATCCTAAAATTTAGGAATGTTATATTTTCCTTTATTTTCCAGAAGTTCTTGATATAAAAAGCTAGGCTTGCTTTCACGTGAGCTAATCCACTTTATTCTGCACAGGTTTAACACTATAGACCCCTGAAAGTCATCTTACCTTTTATTGATTAAAATCATCTCACAACACACTTCGTTTATAATCTGGAAAAATATAATTAGTGGAATGCTGAAACTTTTGAAAAACTGCCCATTGTGCCCAGCAGTGGTGGGAACATGACATTAATCCCAGCACCTCAGAGACAGAGACAAGAGGGTCTCTGAGTTCAAGGCTAGTCTGGTCTACATAGTGAGTTCTAAGACAGCCAGGGATAGAGAGAGAAACCCTATCTCAAACTCTCCCCCAATAAAAAAAAAATCCACCCATTGCATCTTATGAAATATTTGCTTCAAATGAGACATATTTTCTCTTTATTGTCCATGAAATATATATATATATATACTTGTTAATGACCAATAAGAAACGTACTTTTTCAGAATGTTGAGAAAGATATCACTAAATACGTACCAAATCAGGTGTCCTAAATGGACACTTGAAAGAGTTACTAGAACTGTAAGAACCAGTAAGTCATGGATAACCTAGAATTAGCTGGATAGTCTATTAAAATTAAAGTGAGAGAATTCAGCTGAAAATGTCCTATTTTTGTATAAACAATTAGGAAATCAATGTATAGGTTAATTAAAAAAGTAAAGAGAAATAAAATCTTCTGGAAGCAGAGATAATCTGCATTATTATTGGTAAAATCGAACTCTTTTATTCATATAATTTGTTCTACTGAAATATACATGTGGATAACTAGGGTACTACAGGAAGGTCTATGAATGGTAACAGAAAGATGAATGCATAGTTGGTATTATTTTTTTACAAAAGCAAAACCTTCCCATTGTCAGATAATTGGTTTGTTAAGTGGCATGGGTCATTTGCATGTCTCCCATTTGGATGTCATCTTTGTTACAAAGAGAGACAACCAAGTGGGAAGGAGGGGAAGCTCTTTTGTGGGCCTGTCAGCAATAAAAATCTTCAGACTTCCCTCCCCTGGAAAAACGATTACAATTCAGTGAACAGATACAGCAGAAAACAAGAGAGCTTCAGACTTGCTGATATTTGATTGAAAACAAAGAAGCCATTATCCCATTGTAAAATCTGGCAGTATTTACAATGTTAGGGAAAGATTTACTTTATTCAAATAATGTTTTCAAGTTGGTGGTGTAGAATCAAGTACACCTTTTACAGAGACTTGTTCTTTCAACATATGTCACTTTATTTAGGTTGATTTCTATGCCGATTATACAATTTAACAGAAGTCTAAAACTTAATTGCTTTTTCAATGGCACTGTTATACACCCTGTTCCATTGCATGAGAGAAAATTAAGTATTTATCTAATCCTTTTATTAACTAACTTCTCTGATCTACAATTATCTTAGTAGCACACACACAAATCTAGTTCATCAGAGTTGTTGTGTGTCGTTTCATTTTAAATACCTGTACATAGAAACTTTATGTGCTTCTATCAGTCCCAATATTCTATCTAATCTAAATAAACCCTGACTTTTTTCTTAGTTTTTTCAAATTTTGTCTTCTGGATAAACAGCATATTTGGCATATTGGAATTATTTTAAGAAAAAAAAACATAAAACATTGTCAGTCTTTTTATAAAAACTATTTTAACAAGATCATGACAAAGTGGAAGGTAGCACATTTTAGTTACTGAATTAAAATCTGTTGGTTCTTGGCTAGCAGTTTTGAAACTATATGAATAAATTCAAATCAAATGTAGATTTCATTGTGGAATTATTATTTCCACCTCCCCTCAAGGTTATGCTTCTCAATTGTCCAGTAAGTGAATAACCCTATTCATCTTCCATGAATTTTTTTTAAATTTCTAATTCTTAATAACAATCTCAGCATTAAACACTTGTTGAGCTCTGCACTAAAGACAGCAAAGTACTGTGATGGGGACTCAAGACAAAGTAACAGGGCTACCATATTATAATATTCTGTGTACTGAAAAGAGAAAAAATCCAACTATGTCAGTGTTTGAATTGGCTGAAATATTACAATAGAAATTTTAGCAAGGAACGTTGAAGGAATAGCCTATCTATAAAGCAAGAAAATCTAGTATCAATTTGCTCAGTGGGTCAAATCAGTATTTCTTTATAGCATACAATTTGTATTCTATATGTATTCTTTATAGCATACAATTTGTAGCTACATGATTCTGCTAGATGGTAAATTCTATTTATTTTTGCTTCCATAAGAGAATATGAACTTTCTAAATACAACAAATTATATATTCCTTAATTGGGGCCAAGTTGGGCAGGTCTTCCCCAGGAATGGCTGGTACCCAGGAATGGGACCTAGGGACAGGTCTCCCTGGGTATGGCCCCAGACACTCACCCCGACTGGGAATTTCCTCATAAAATGCAAAATATAGACAAGTTTGATATATACTGGCATATATAATATGGTAAAAATCTGTAGTTTGGTGCAAAAAGGAAGATTTTATAAATCTTAATTTATCTAAATCTTAATTTATTTTTCATGTTTTGAAAACTGAAGACCTATAAGTATTCTCAAATTTGTATCTGCATATCATTAACAGATATGAAATCAGTACAGTGGCAATATAAATAAGCTATATTTCAACTACTATTGTCTTGTGATATACTGTGCCCCGTCTTTCTATTGTCTGAATATAATAGCTAGGAACATTAAAATCAATGAATATTGAAGAATTAACCCATATAAGTTATAGAAATCTGACATAAAACTAATCCCATTTCTCACTAACTGTGCCTAATCCAAGTGACTTCCAGAGGAGCTAGCATATAACACTAGCCTAGTATCTGCAGAGGCCAGAAGAGGGTGACAGAGACAGATCCCCTGGAACTGAGTTACAGACAATTTGAGCCAATATGTGTGTCCTGGGAATCAAACCGAGGTTTTTTTTGGAGGGGAGAGCAGCCAATGCTCTTAACAGCTGAACCATCTTCATAGCCCTTCATTTCTTTTCTATGTGCAATGTTAAATGTTCAGGTGCAGGCTGTAACATGCACACACTTAATTTTGTGACAAAGTCTCAGGAACAGAGCAAATTAGTAATCACAACTAAGTTTTTATAGTATCATACAAAATTCAATAGTTCATTCAATCTTATTCAACCAAATCATACCCATTTTGAAAAATAAATTTCTACAATTTACATATAGCCTCCTCTAAAGCGAACACAATGTAATTTGAGGAATCATTGGATTTTTTTAAATAGGCATGATGGCAGTTAATTATTTTGAAATTTTTATCTTGATTATTCAATGTAAAGAATGAAAGGAGAATTAATTCCTACTTGCTTTCCTAAAAGCTATGTACATTTTCCACCAGACACTCCATTAGTTTCATATTTTTAGCCTAGTAGTCAATAATAATGAATACATAAAACCTAGAAATTCTAAAAGTTTCAGAGTAAATTTCAACTCAAATAAGCAAGTCTCAACAAGTCCCACCAGAAAGCAAAAGTTCTGAAATCCTATTTTATTATGCAAATAGGTTCCCACAGTCATTTCTACCTAGTATGTAGCTTTTGAAAAACACATCCTAAATTTAGGCCTGTATTTGATACAAGACAATCCAGGCCATATAAACAGTTGCTTTAAAATAACTAACTTACATGTTTAAGTATCTTATTTCAAAGAGTGAAATATGAATAACTGTCTTCTGAGACGGAACTATAATATACCTCCTACATTAGTGGTAAAAGAACTACAGAACTTTTGACTGAAATAAACATTAAAACCATTAACTATATCACATTATTGTAAATAAAGTAATATACCTTAAAATTATTTAAAAAGAACTGACAAAAGACATGGACTGGTACATGAATACTCCGGAATTCTGTTTTAAAAGGAGTTTCAGCCAGGCGTTGGTGGCGCACGCCTTTAATCCCAGCACTCGGGAGGCAGAGGCAGGCGGATCTCTGTGAGTTCGAGGCCAGCCTGGGCTACCAAGTGAGCTCCAGGAAAGGCGCAAAGCTACACAGAGAAACCCTGTCTCGAAAAACCCAAAAAAAAAAAAAAAAAAAAAAAAAAGGCGTTTCAAACATTAATTAATTTCCAATTCAAGTACTGATTCCCAAGAAGATGAGCATAATACAGACTAAAACTTCAGGACAAAGAAAGAGCTTTTTAAATCTTTCAGATTGAAAACTTTAAAATTTTATTTGTGAAATGTTATAAACATGAATGCATAAACATGAAATATATAATCAAGACAGTACTCAGAGGTTTATTCATATTTGAATAAATTATATTCACAATTGTTTATATGTATGCTCACGATCTCGATTGTTTACCAGAACTTTATAGACTATCTCATAACAAAGAAATGTAATTTTCATTACATTAAATGAAATAGGCTCAGGCTCAAAAATACAAATATTGTAACTTTCTCTCATTTCTACATCATAGAATTCATACAATATTCATATATATTCTTATCTAATGTATAATTTTATATTTATATTATTATATATAATCATTTATATAAACATGTGACATGAAAGTAGAAATGAGATTTTCTGGAAAGCCAGGATAATAAGAGGATAAGGAGGTTTATCTGCATACAGTCAAAGACATGATGTATTTGAGGGAAAATGTCTTAATAAAAAACATAACCTAATTACAATGAAATACTTGCAATAAAATAAAAAAATAAATGTAAATTTTCAAAAGATATGAATATTTAGATAGTATGACAAGCAACGGTATGAGTACTTCAGATAATTTAAATTACTCTTTACATGGAAGATATTGACAGTCAAGATGAGTAATAAATCAATATTCTGTAACTTATTCAAAAGAGACAAATTATACAGTTAATAATTTTAGCAATTAGTAATCATATTCTACATACTGTGGGTCGAGAACATGCTTTATGTGCTTTTAATGTAAAATGTACTTTTCCATAACAACATGTAACAGTTGGTAATATTGAAAAACACTGTAAATTTTAAGTAACATGGCTACTGACATGAAGCTAATGAGGGACAAGCCAGTAACCCAATCAGGAGAATCTGTAAGAGTCTTCACTACCAGGCTGGTAGTGGGTTTTTTTTTGTTTGTTTTTGTTTTGTTTTTGTTTTGCTTTGTTTTGTTTTCACTTCTTCAACTCTTTTTTTTTTAATCTTTCAGATTTAAACTTTAAGACTTTACTTGTGCTAAGTAAAGAAACAGAATCAGAGTTAACTTTTTAATCAAAATTTAGTCATTTGTTATCTGCTTTCACAGTACATATAAGACTACTGAGTCTGTATTCAATTTTCCTTCAAGCTAGTCTTCTATTTATTTAACCTATTTCTTTTTGAATTTCTTAACATGGATTTGTTTTTCGTGCATGTGTATTACATATGGATGCACACACATCACACACCACAGGTTATACAGGAAAGTCAGAGAACCAGCTGAGCAAGTTGCTTCTCTCTTTCCATGTGGGTAGCTGAGATAGAACTAAGGCTTAATGACAAGTCAGTCGAACAGTGAGCCATCTTGCTGGACACAGTTAATGAAAATAAATGTCCATGAACTAAAAATAATAAATAATGTTTTCTGATTTTGATTATCTTCACCTATCACCTGTACACTGTGAGAATTGGCCAGTAACTAAACGATGAAAAATGGGCACAATTCTCTTAGAATACAAACTGTGAACATTAGTCCTCTAGAAGGTTAATATAGTATGTATTCAAGGTAAATAAACCTGTTTTTTTTAAAAGAGACGTCCTTGACACTAGGAAAACTGGAAGAATTTGTTTTTAACACTTCATTTGCCCCATAACAGGCTCACCTGTGTACATGTATTAATAAAAGCAACCACTTCTATTGAAACCTGGTAATACAGGGGCTGGAGACATAGATCAGTGGCAGATTGTTTAACTCATATTTGATTCAGCTTAGTTAACTCATCTGAGAGAACTTTCCTAATAAATAATGTAAAACATGGCTACTAGAAAAGAGAAATTGAAGTTAATGAATGTAGGTGATTTTTCCCTTAAAAATATCCTGAAACTCAACCATTTTTGTCTTTAAATAAATTTTGTTTGCATTTATTAATTATACATATATAGGGTTCGATGTGGTATTTCCATACAGCATATAATAATTAAATTCAACCTCCCCTTTGCACTAAATCATAATATCTTATCACTCTTACAAGTTAGTAGTCTGATTTTTGCATTGTTTATTTTTTCTACAAACTTGATAGCCTTGCTCAAATATGGATACATCTTCCTACATGTATGTCTTGTTTTCAAGTTTATAATATTTAAACAAATATTTTAAATACACATTTACATATTTAAATCATGTTCATAAAACAACTTTGTGTCTTATTGACTAAAAAGCAAGGAAGAAATTATTTCTGTTTTTTTAACTACTCAACACATCTATGTCTTATAAAGTGACACTAAGTTGAATAGTCAGTAGCCTCCTGTGTTTTATGTCTCAGAGAACCAAAAGAAACGGAAGACTGAGGAGCAATGAAAGAAGAAAACAAAGTTTCTTTTATTCAAACCAAAAAAGCTATACTTAATTGTTTTTGTTTTTCCCATGTCTTAAAAAGGTCCCAGCTTGCATTTCTACCTGTTACAAACTCCTTTGATTGGAACAACTCAGTGAGTTGTCATGGGTGAGAGTAGCATGCTTTCAGATTTACACAGAGAATGAACAGCAAAGACAATGGCATCCTGCTGACAACCTGAAAGAAGCTAAAATTCTATTCAACAACATGTGAGGTTACATCCATTTTTAGCAGCTTGAATTATCAAAGAAAAGTTTATCTTTTGCTTATTATTTTCGCTTTCTTCTTTTAAGATAACTTAATATTAAATTCAAAAAAATGGAGAAAACACATCAAACTGCTTATAAAAGACTCTTTACTTTTATCTTTTTAACCCCATTTGGTGGCTACAATGTGAATATACACACATGCTGAATTTAATCCAAATCATCTTCAATTAGAATAATTAAGATAAAATACTTCAGCAATACATATTATTCCAATATCTTTCTTTAATGCTATTTAAGACAAGTGAGATAAAGCCCACTTGAAAGCTCTGGCTACTTAGGTGTTAAACACAGACAGCAAATTCACCTTTCTAAATTGCCCCATTTATTATATTTAATTCTCCTTCTGTAATCAGGAGCACTGAAGTACACATTCATAGTTGCTTTCCTTTGGCAGGGTTCTTTTATTATTGTGTCTTTTCCTTACATATGTCCTGCAGCAGCTGCTCTATTATTATGATGCTTTTCTCCAGTCTTTTTTTTCCAGTGGTTTTGCTAGCACAAACAATTAAAACGTACTTACTTTCCACTGCTTTGCTGAAACTAAGAATGCTCTGGGTGCACATGTATGGGGGTGTGGTGGGAGACATGCTGCTGTGGAGGGGAGCTGGGTTGTTTGTTTCTTTTTGTTTTATTTCTGAACAGTGACATATTGATGTTTCAGATAATAAATCATTCCAATTTGTTCATGCTGCAAGCAATGGTTTTAATCTTCATTTACGACTTGCAAAGTCCGTTTTGTTAGAAGCATTTGATAAAATACTCAATTACCATTTTTTTACACTGTAGTTCAACTGCTGTGCTGATAAAAGGCTCCAGCTCAGAAGATAAACTGCAAATAATTCCTGAAGAACAAATGTCAGAAGCGGTATACAATGAAGGGGATTTTTTGAGCAGATTATTCTATCAGCAATTGTGACAGGGTGGTTCAATGTTTATTTTGTTTGCAAATGTCATTTAAATATTGCTTGACACCTGCTCCCTATAGTCACATACTCATCACAGTACAATTTCAAGGGGTTTAAAAGTGAGATGTGACTCTATGTCCAGTAACAAAAGAGAAACTCATATACAACCCAAGAAGAGAATATGTGGCTGATATATGCAAACTATTTAAATAATTCAGTTTTTGTGGGTTTTCATGGCAGAAAAAATACATAAACTTCAGCATCTCCCTTGCCCCTATTTTTCATGTATTTTATTTTTGAGATATTTGCTGATATCTGGCCAACAAATACCTGCCTCCTATTCCATTAAGTTGTCCTTTTCTAGGTAATCTACTGTTGAAAGTTTTCACTTCTCCTCCCCTACTTTAATTTCCCTCTGTTTGCAGACAGCATTATTCATGGACTGAGAAGATACCTCACATTGCAGAAAGCTAAAATATGATAACTTTTCTTAATGTTAATGGGCTTATTAGATCTATCCTCATTTGCTCGAGTTAAAAAGTTCCTATTAAGTGCTCAGCAAGAGAAGATCGCTCACATTTCAAGTATGTGCCCCACAATACAATGTACTCCATTAAATCATTCTTCTCCAGGAATTCTTCTCCATCCCCTACTCCCTCTAGTCAATCACTTTCAACAATTTTAAACCCAAGGCCTTGTTGCCATGAATTTTAAAGTTAGATGATGTCTCTAGATAAGATCAAGTCTTAATCCTTAATTTCCTCTTTGGAAAGCAGCAAAGTAGTGGGAAATGGGAGTAAGGAAGTAAAGACCTGAGAACATTAGCAGAAGAGGAACTAAAGGATTCACCCACAGAATTTTGTTTGCATTTACAATGTTTTAATGCTATGGCTTTATTTTCCACCAAATGCCCTTGTGTTATTATATTGTCTCAGGGATTCAATATATGTCACATATTTCCATACTACCTTAACTGGACAAAGGATTATCTATCCTTTGAAATCATAAGAAAGTGTGGGATTTTTAAAAAGTGTGTAAAAATGTGTGAACATTTACTTACTAGTACTTGGTCAGAAAGAACTTTACTGAAGTACATGAGAGCTCTAATATAAAGAAGAGCTGATTTGAACACTTGACAAATGGCAATATAGACAGTGGATCTAATCTAACCTGTCAGAAAAGTAAAGCAAGTAACACCAACAGAATTATATATTTTGATTTGCATTTCCCTGATGGCTAAGGATGTTGAACATTTCTTTAAGTGCTTCTCAGACATCTGAGATTCCTCTTTAGAGAAATTTTTTGTTTAGATCTGTATCCCATTTTTTAATTAGATTATTTAATTTGTTGATGTCCATTCTCTTGAGTTCTTAACATATTTTGGAAATCAGCCTCTTTCAGATGTGGGGTTGGTTAAGATCTTTTCCCACTCTCTCAGCTGCTGTTTTGTCCTTTGATGGTGCCCTTTGCCTTTTCCAGTTTCACTGGAACCTGGACTGGTCATCTCCTATAAACTGGTAAAACTTTCCATGGAGGATTTGGACCCCAACCCAGACATATAACTTTTGACCTACAATTTTTCTCTGCCTACAAGATATGCCAACGTAAAGGTGGAGCAGAAATTACAGGAGTGGGTAACCAATGATTGGTCCAGCTTGAAAACCATGAGAGTGAGCCCACCTTTGACACTTCCTGGAGGGACAGGACCCTGAGGCTGGATAGCCAAGAGACCTAGGATAGAACCAAATATGATTGGCTAAAAAAAGTCAATGAAATGATTTCTAATGATATTCTGCTATATTATAGATCGTCACCTAGCCCAATTGTCGTCAGAGAGGCTTCACCCAGCAACTGTTGGAAACAGATGCAGAGAACCACAGCCAAACATTTAGAAGGACCTAGGTGAATCCTGTGGAAGAGTGGGAGAATGATTATGGGAGCGAGAAAAGGCCAAGTGCATCACAAGAAAACCACAGAATCAACTGATCTGGTGTGATAGGGCTCACAAAGAGAGAAACGCCAGAGAGTTTGCAAGGAACTGACCTAAGGCCCTCTGGACTTATGCTACAGTTGTGTAGCTTGAATCTTCTTGTTCGACTCCTAACAGTGGGAGCAGGAGCTGCCTTTCACTCTTTTGGGACCCAATTCTCCTACTGAGGTTGCTTGTCTAGCCTTAATAGGAGAGGAAGTCCAGCCTAGTCTTACTGACACTTGATACATTATTACTAGTGAAATACAAGGGAGACTTGCCTTTTTCTGAAGAGAATGGAGGGGTAGTGGATGGATCAGTAGGGACTGGGGAAAGAATTAGGGGGAGAAGAGGGAGGGAAGGGAAACTGTGATTAGGCTGGGAAAAGTTAATTAAATTTTAAAAATAAAAAAATAGTGGGTGAAATATACTTGTAATATCAGAACTGGCAGGAAAAGACAGACAGATGTCAGGGGTACAATGACCAGGAGAATGTGTTTATTTTTTTAACAAAAATGCATTATATGCACACATGAAATTCTTAATTTAAAAAAAGATTGAGCAAAGGTTATTTGAGCTGATTGAAATGTAGTAGAAGTCAGTTGATGGAATTTGCTTTAAAACTTTTATTATGATCCTCAACTTCAAGTAATTCCAATTAAGCAAATATTTTAGTAGCAGGATACCACATGCAAGTCAATATGCTAAATGGTTAATTTCTCTCCTCCACTCCCAGTTACCAAATGTGATCCTTTTGAAAATTCCGACTATTGCTGTTCCCTTGCTTTTTTAGAATATTAAATAAACATAATGAATCATTGTGTTTTCAACTCTTTTTTTTAATTTTCCCCCTCAAGATCCTGTAGCACAATACAGACATCATTACTTCTCTGCTAGCATAGTGATTCCTTTCGTCATGCCTGAACCAGCTACAATACAGAGATTAAATACAATCTATAGCCACATAAATCATTGAATAAATGAATCATGAAATTAATATGTAAATTGTGTGTTTAACCTCTATTTATACAGCACTGTCTGTCACCATGTTGTAAATCTAAAACTAATTGCAAATTCACAACTCTGCAAAAGAACAGCATGGTAAAAGGCTTGACATATTTATTAACTAAATGTTGAACTACATTGAATAAGTAATTAACAGCCATGCCAGAACAGGACAGAAAATTATTTAAGCACAGATGTCACCTGTATGAGCAGCTTAAACTACTTTAGATCAGATTTTTATATTAATCAAAGAACACTGCTATTTTAATTTTGACAGACAAATCTGTTTCCATTTATTCATGGTTTCATTAAACGTTTCCTTTTTTAAAAATGTGCATGACATGATGCACAGACTCATTCAAAGAGTACACAAAATGCATCTCAAACTCACTCAGCACTTATAGATTGATAAACAAATAAAGCAAATTTTTTGTATATTTTAATGATATGCAGAATAAAAACTATTTAAATGTTTAATGGGTTATATCATCAAAATATGCATGTCTACTAAATTTTTTCTATAAATAAAATTTATTCAAAAAAAACTTGAAAATGAAGCTGACATTTAAATATATAAGAGGAAAAATTGCTAAGCAGAGTAATAATATCCCCATATATATATATGGATATTATTGTACATATATATATGTACAATTGCATTTAAAAGCACCAGTCTCTACATTAACTGCTCTGTCTACAAACTGATCTTCTATTAAAAATGTTAGGATTTAATTGTTTAGTATATAATTTAACAACAGAAAATAGTATTAAAATGTTTTACAATTGATAACCAAGATTGTGATGGAAACATTCACTCATTTCAGTTGATATTGTACATGCAAACAAGAGATAAATCATTGCTCTCGAATTCTCTAACCAATTTCATCTGGGTGACCAGTACCATACAAAGTACAAAATAAGACATTTTAAATTCACCTAAAGAGAACTGTTTCTCAGAGTTTTACACTCCAAGAAAATGTGTGCTTTCTGTTTATTTGTATCTGCTCCTTTTATAATGTGTCTATATACTTTCAAAAATTTTTAACCTGAAAAGTTGACAAATTGGAAATAAATTTTAGTTTGTTAATGATTCAAAAATATGTAACCAATACTCATAATTTCTTTTCCTGGAAAAATTTTTTGCTCAGTATTTATAAGTGTCGGTAACAGCCACCCATCCTCATGGATAGCTTATATCAAATTATCATAATATCCTACTTGATTATACTAATAACAAGTGTCACACATTCTTAAGGAACCTGGCTGGTTTTAGCATATTGTATATCTGCTGAAGTTTTGTAAATTTAAAAGCATCTGGCCCTATAAGATCTGCATGCATATCTGTGGAATTTCTAAACAATCTAGCTATAGCAAATTCCAAGGAACCAAGAACCTTAATAGAAATCATGGGACAAAGGAAAAGAAGAGGAACAGAAATCATAAAATAAAACCTGAACCTAGATACTTTATAGAGATATTGCTCATTGTAATGTGTTATAGTATAGCAATAGGAATGGCTGATTTGCCTTTTATTTCATACATACCAAGAGCAAGAGAAGGACCAATATAAGTTGCTTCCCTTTGCATGTCATAAGTCCATGAGATCCAATGGCAGTGGGAAAAAGATATGGAAAAGAGGAAGATCCTTTACAGAGGAAATACCTAGAAACTCCAAATGTGGACAAAATGTAATAAAGCACAGTGACTACAGCATATTACAGTCTTAAGAAAACTTTTACTGTGATAAGAGTGATGATAATTGAAATGAAAACAACAATGCTAAATTTACATTATATATACACATCACTACAATGATTAGACCTTTTGTAAACATTTTGTATGAAAAAGCACTCAAGACCTGAAGACTTTTTATAGCATTGCGAAGAATTCATAATGTTAAGTTAAACAAAAGAAAAGAGTAAATGGAAATCTCACATCTTATATTTCTTTTGAAATAAATATATTAATGTGCATATTTGAGACCTGAAGGAATACAAAGGAATACCTCTAGATTGTTTGAGTGAGAATATCATGGATTTAGAATTACTTTCATAAGCAGAATACTCTTCCCCCAATCTCTCTCCTCTCTCTCTCTCTCTCTCTCTCTCTCTCTCTCTCTCTCACTCACACTCACACACACACACACACACGCACACACATATTCAATACATGAATACACACCTCAAAATGCAAGAATACAATCTTGGCCTTTCATTATCATTCTCAAAGATTTGTCTTGGGTTAATTTTTTCACCATTTTACACCTTATTTATTATCCATTAAAATGACAACACTAAACCCACTACATATTAATTTCGTACAGTTATGAAAAAGATCACAACTTGAGAATAAACAAACATGTAACAAAATGACTTAACAAGATACATGGCAATACTTTATATTTGGCTGGTTTTTGGTTAAGAATCAAACATTTAATGGCTGCACATCTCCGCAGCCTTGGATTATATATAAATGCAGAACAAAAATAGATTTTCACATTTGCTTTTTGCATTCAATCTGATGCATTATGCTGTTCTGTTTGTTGCCTATATACTGAGAAAACCAGCCTTACACACATATGTACTTCAAAAAGAAGTGTCCTGGATTCCCATTGGAAGCATGTTACGGGCCTCCAGGAGTACCTTAAATGATTTTTGAGAATGCTACCTTAATTCAATCCATTGTTTTATAAGCTCTTTTCCCCTGTAACTGTATTATGATGGAGAGTAGTAACATCTCTCTCTTCAAGAAATAAGCTATGCTCTGCCTTCCTGTCAAAATAGAATAGGCAAAAGAATATCATGCTGCTCTTTGGGAAGTTATAATTTGGCATTTAATTGCTGACAAGTATTTTGATAAATTAGATCAATTAGTATTTTCACTGATGTTCTAAAG
The DNA here is from genome assembly GCF_004664715.2 of Peromyscus leucopus. Classification (NCBI taxonomy): domain Eukaryota; kingdom Metazoa; phylum Chordata; class Mammalia; order Rodentia; family Cricetidae; genus Peromyscus; species Peromyscus leucopus. The sequence goes on along the minus strand of NW_023505206.1, from coordinate 1,191 downwards.
TTTCCCTTCAAGTACCTCTCCATAAATATTACATGCTTTTCCTGTTGTATGTTATACTTTTTTTCTCCTTGAAGTAAATTTCTATGTGAATGCAATCTTCCAGCAACAAATAATATAAAATTAAAGCTGGGATGCTTAACAGTAAGAAAGATTTTACTGTTCATTTCTACCTCTGCTAATAATCTCCCCTGAGCCTGTAGGCAGGTCACTTAATTGATCAGTGACTTAAGTGATGATGATACACTTAGAACCCTCCCAATAATTTAATTTAACATGGATTCTTAACTGAATTTTTGCTTTTGAAATTAGGTATTCTTCCTTGTATTTTATGATTTAGCATGCAATTCATTTGGTTATCTTGGTGCCTCAAAAGGAAGTTTACTAATATAATAATGTAGCTCAATCAATTTTATACAAAAAATTTATTTGCATCGTCATTTCATTGTTTTAAGATAAGTATTGAATACATAGATTAACTTACACTGGATCAGAGGGAGGCTAACATTTTAAAGTACCTGTTATACACAAGGCATTGTGCAAGTTCTCCTTATATGTCAGCTCACCTTGGAGACAAGAATCATTTTTCTGAGCTTATTCATCAGACCTAGCTTCAAAGACGGTGTCCTGTCTCAAATCAAAGCTTTATTTATATGAAAGACCTGGTTATCCGATAGCAAAACCTGGTCTCTCCATGGCTTGCTACATACTCTAATCCCCTAAACAAACATTAAGTCAGCTCAATTTATCTTTCATTGGAAACTGAGAGTGTAGATCTGGCAAAATCTTTATGGTACTAATTTAGAAAAAAAAAATAGGAACCAAGTTATATCAAAGAAGCCAAGTATTATCATAATCTACCTGTTCTATATTCTGGGGTGGGAAGGAATTGCTAAAAGGGGGAATTTTCTTCACCTGATGTTTAAGCCAGAGATTGGCACTATCCTGTCTGTCTGTTCCTGGTGGAGATTTATGTTGAAGAGATAAAACTTTCTCCTACTTTTTGTTTTCATCCGTTCCTTGTCTCATCCGACATTTCATTCTGGAAAGGAGAAAGAGCTGCTCATCTCAGTGGCAGGAAAGAACAATCTTCGATTTATAACATGCAGGAGCCCATCACTGTGATGGAGCAATCTTTTCCCTAGACAACTCCCCATTACTGAAGCTGATGCCTCCTTGCCCTGATGTTGCTTC
>NW_023505205.1:0-1046 GCF_004664715.2 Peromyscus leucopus | reverse complement strand
ATCAGTAGTGATTTTTGAGAGGAGGTGAAAAAGAGACCAACTTACACTTTTGCTGAAGAATAAACTAGAAGCATACCTTTGCCTCCCTCCCATTTTTCGTGTGTGTGTGTGTGTTGTGTGTGTGTGTGTGTGTGTGTGTGTGTGTGTGTGTGTATGTCTGTGTGAGTGTATGCCACATGCTGGTAGATTCCTACAAAGGTCAGAAGAGGGCATCAGATTCCCTGGAGGTGCAGTTGCAGGTGATATGAGCTGCCCATTGTGGGTTCTGGGGATCGAACTTGGGTCAGCCTCTGCTGCTGAGTCATCTCTTCAGCCCCCAAAAGGATAATTTTAAATCAGAAGTACTAATTTGTAATGCAAGACATATTTTTAAGACAATTTCATTAATATGGACTGATAGAGCTTTAGTCGTAGCCATCCAGGAAAGAAAAAGAAAAATAATAAATGATATAGAATGTATTACATTGATTAGAATTTTTATTAGTTATGTCTATTTTGAGCAGGAGGCATCCGAGTGCAGTGAGATTAACTTGTCCCTGGTCATAGCTGAGGGACCCTAGGGCACTGAGAGGCTTGTACTTTTCCCATTATGGGGTTCTAGCCGAATCATGCTGCCTCCTGAAGATAGATCTAAACAGGGAAGAAGCCAAGTGCTCCGTAGTCCAAGTTCTTAGTTCAAATACTGTTTTCTCCTGCTTAGCTGTGTGACCTTAGATAAATGAATCTAACCCTTCCGTGCTTCAGTTTCTTTCTGAATTAAATAGTGATAACGAGGTGATATTCAATAAGCTTGTAGTTAGTGTTAGTGTTACTGAAACAAACAGAAAAAGCACTGTGTGCCTGCTTCAGAGAAGAAACCGAAGTGATGCCTACCACAGTGACGCCACATGCCCTGCCTGGGTCTGGGAGAACAGCAGACGAATCAGTGACTAGGTTGGGCTGTCAAGCCTGGGAAGTCCCTGCCGGCCTTACTCATGGCCTGCTGCTCAGAGTCCCAGTGCACCGGCTGCATGGTGCGCCCTACCCTGAACCATCTGATGATCACG
>NW_023505204.1:0-15247 GCF_004664715.2 Peromyscus leucopus | reverse complement strand
AGTTATTAGCAAACAAGCCTAAGCTAGTTGATTGAGTTGTTGCATAAATTAACAATGTCCTGTGTCATGATTTGGATTGCTGGTGGGACAGCGAGGGAAGACTAGCTACAGCTTTGTCCTAAGCTGCAGTCCTATTTGGCTACGACATACTTAGAGAAACTTGTGGATGGGGTCTAGTAAGAAGCGATCTCGATGCCTTGAGGCGATCGCATCGTCCCTGGGTCACACTCTTGTCCAAGCCATTTCTGTCTTGTCCTCCATGTCGTGAGTTAGGCATGCACCTAACTCAGCGAGTGGCATGCAGAATCAAGGTGGCCAAAGAAGCGAGCTGGCAGTGGTGGTGCGCATGCCTCTTGAGTCCCAGCACTTGGGCAGCGGCCAGAGGCAGGAATGGATCTCTGTGGACGTTGCAGGCGCAGACCCTGGCTATCAGAGTGGTTCCGGACAAGGTGCAGCAAAGCTACACAGAGAAAACCCTGTCTGAAAAACAAACAAACAAAAAAGACCGCAAGGAGTTAGATGGAAGTCTCTGAACTGCAGCAGCCCAAATATCTTCTCTTCCCTTATGTTGTTCGTCAAGTATTGTTAAGAAGATTGTAGCTGGTCGGTGGTGGTGTATTACTTTTATCCCAGCATTCAGGAGGCAGAGGCAGGCAGATCTCTGTGTGTTGAGTCCAGCCTGGTCTATAGAGTGAATTCCAGATAGCAAGGGCTACTCAGAAACCTTGTCTTGAAAAAAAAAAGATATTTATTTTTATTTATGTGTATGTGCCTGAGTGGGTTTATGTGCATCCCGTGTGCAGTACTTAGTCCTGGAGGTCAGAAGAGGGTGCTGGATTCTTTGAAGCTGCTCTTTGTGGGTGCTGGGAACCCTGGTGTTTATAAGAGTGGTGAACTCTCTTAGTCACTGAGCCGTCCCTCCACTTCCTTAGAGATTTCTATTAGAGGGGTTGGTGAGATGGCTCAGCATGTAAAGGTGCTTGGTGGCCAAGCCTGGTGACCTTGAGTTGATCCCCGGGATTCATATGGTGGAGAGAACCAGCTCAGAAAGGTTTTTCTCAGTCTTTTACTTGCATCTGTGGGAGAAATTAATTCATATGAGAAATTAATTGTTTAACATTTTTTACATGTGTGTGCACATGCATGTGTACGTGCATGCATGTGTACACAGCAAGTACATAGAGGTCACAGGACAACTTTAGGGAGTCAGGTCTCTCCGTCCACCACGTGGTCCCCAGGGCACAACTCAGGTTGTGAGGGATTTGTACAGAGAGGGGTGTCTTTACCAACTGAACTACCTCAGTTCATAAAAATGTTTTCTTTTGTTAAAAAAGAAAAGTTTTATGCTGGATATGGTTTTACATGCCTATAATCCCAGGAGGGCAGAGGCAGGCAGCATCTCTACAAATTCAAGGCCAGGCTGGTCTCTGGTGAGGTGAGTTTCAGGGTAGCCAAGGCTATACAGTGAGACTGTCTCAAAACGAAAGAAAGGACGAAAGGAAGAAAGAAAGAAAAGAAAGAAAGAAAGACAAAAGAAAGGAAAGAAGGAAGAAGGAAGAGGGAGGGAAAGGAGGAAGGAAGGAAAGAAGGAAGGAAGAAGGAAGAAAAAGGAAGGAGATGTCTAGTACAAGTTTCTTGGGAGCTCATTTACTTTGGTCATTGAGATTCTTGAATATTTATATGTCATGAATTTCATCAAGTTTGGGAAGTTTTTTCAGCATCTTCTCTTCAAATACATTCTCGAGTCCTCTCAGTCTCTCTCCTTAAATTTTCTTTTTTGTTTCTCAGACTCAATAATTTCCATATTCCTATTTTTTTAAATATTTTTATGTATTTTATGTGTATGGGTGCTTTGACTGCTATACACTCTGTACACCAGAAGAGGGCATTAGACAGTGGGGAGGCTGCCATGTGGGTGCTGGGAATTGAACACAGGACCTTCAGAAAGAACAGTGAGTGTTCTTAACCACTGAACTGTTGCTAGTGTGTTCCTGGTCTGCCTGGCCCAGGGGTCAGTGACAAATCTCTGTCACCCTCCAGTCCCCACAGCTGCTCAACCCAACCGAGTAAACACACAAAGACTTATATTACTTATATAACTGTATGGCTGTGCAGGCTCTTGCTACTGTTCTTATATTTTTTTTTTTTTTTAGATTTATTTATTATTAGGTTATAGAAGAGGTGCCAGATCTCATTCTAGATGGTTGTGAGCCATCATGTGGTGCTGGATGAACTCAGAACCTCTGGAAGAGGTCAGTGCTCTTACCTCTAAGCCATCTCTCCAGCCCTTTCTTATATCTTAAATCAACCCATTCTCTATTTTAATCTATAAGTTGCCACACTGGCTCGTGGCTTACCGGTATCTTAACATAATTTCTCATTGGTGTGTGGCTGGCAGTGTCTCTCTGCTTCAGCCTTCCCTTCCCAGGATTTTCTCTGCTTGTTCCGCCTATACTTCCTCCTGCCTGACTACTGGCCAATCAGCATTTTTTTTTTTTTATACAGAGCGTTCATCCACAGCACTGAACCATCTCTTCAGCTTCCAGCCATAGTCCTTTTTTCAAGATTAGTGCTTCTTCTGTCCACTTAATCTGTTATTTTTATTCCTCTGATGGTTTTTTTTTAAGATTTATTTATTTATTATTTATTTATTATGTATACAGAGGAGGAGGTGCCAGATCTCATTACAGATGTTGTGAACTCAGGACCTTGGAGCGCAGTCGGTGTTCTTTAACCTCTGAGCTATCTCCCAGCCCTTGTTTTGTTTTTGAGACAGGGTTTCTCTGTGTAGTTTTGGTGCCTGTCCTGGATCTCGCTCTGTAGCTCTAGTGTTTTTTTTTTTTGTTTGTTTGTTTTGTTTTTTGTTTTTTGTTTCAGTTATTGCTTTTCTGTTCTAGAACTTCGTGTATGTGTGTGTTGTGTGTGAGTGTGTGTATGTGTATGTGTGTGTGTGAGAGAGAGACGGACAGACAGACAGCAAACAAACGGGTTGCTGTGTTAGCCCAGGCTTACCTTAAACTCACAACGTTCTATAATTCTGGGATTAGAGGTTTGAGCCTCCATACCCTGCTGTGAGTGGTCCTTTCCTTTTCTGGTGGCAGATCAGTAGTTTTTGGGTGGACGAGGATGCAAGACTTTCACCTTGTTTTTGTTAGTTTTGTGCGGCGCAATGTTATTCATTAAGCGGCTCTGTTTATTATGCGAGAAAAGCCACGAGGCACAACAAAACCCACTGTAAGAGATTATTAGGAGAAGGAACGAGGGGAATGTGCTTAGGCCTATGGATGATGGTGCAGGGAGAGGAGGAGAGGAGGAAGAGGAAGGGAGGGGAGGAGTCTGTGACCTGCTTTTTATGGATTTCCCCCACACATGTCATATGAGCTTACGTAGCTATGCCACGCATGTGCATAGATTACATGATCACACTGCATGCAAATTACGTGTCACGCCGTGCAAGGACTACATAGAACATAGGATAGAGCATGAGGATTACTCGGTCTCTTGCCTTGGCTGCTAGACGGCGCATGTGCAGTCATGTCGCAATAGTTCTCACCTAATACTCTTGGTTTCCTTAAATCAGCCGGTCTCAACCTGTCGGCCGCAATCTCTTCGGGAGTCAGATATCAGATAGTCACATGATGATTCACATCAGTAGCAAATTACAGTTATGAAGTAGCAACAAGGTAATGTTATGGTTGGGGGCACCACGACGTGAGGAACTGTAGTAAATGCCGCAGCGTTAGAAGGTTGAGAACCGCTGTTCTAAATACTACTGTATTTTTTCTTCCTCTTTCTGGTGTACAGTGAGGTTTATTGGAATTAGGTAGATCCTCTTGGCTTATATTTAAGCTTTGTTTTGGTATCTAGCAAAGCCTTTAATCTAGAAACAATTGATCTCTGTGACTAGACTGACACTTGGGAATTCTATGTACCCAGTGCCCAGGATATTACAGGGTCTGTCCGTCCTGGCTGTAAGAACATGGACCCGTCCCATGCTGCTCATGCTATCGCTGCATTGTTATCTAAAATACTACACACATTTGCCTACAAGCAGCTTGAGCAATATTGCTTCCTTCTAACGTCTTTGGGACAAATTAGTTGCAAAAGGTGTATGTGGGTAACACAGTGAGCATCCATATGTAACTGTTTGTTTTGTGAGGACGGTGTCTATAGCCTAGGAAGGCCTCAGGGTCAAAGCCAATGTCCCTGCCTCAGACCCTTCCCTGGAATGATGGGATTCCGGGCAGGAGCTGCCACTCCTAGGTTAAAGCCTCTATACTTTCCCTCAGAGGGGTGAACTAACACCCTGATTAGTAGGTAAATGGGGAGCCTGTGAAAGTCTTGGGCAGGGAAGGACTTGAGTCACCTGAGCAAGGAGCAAGAGCACAAAGTTTCAGAGGTATTGCAGGCAGGCACGGGGAGCTGCAGGTGTGGCGAGCCACGCAGACTTTGAGGAGCAGCAGGGAGCCAACCTACTCAACATGGGGAAATGATAGCAGCTGGGCTAGTAAGGTCAGGTGTCTTGGGGTCGCGTCGTCGATCCCAAGAAGAGGAGAAGCCTTGAGTATTGCAGGTCTTCCTCTGTTTGTGATGATTTTATTTTTACGTGTATGGTGGGTGTTTGTCTGCTTGTATGTCTGTGCACCATGTGCTTGCCTGGTGCCCTGGAGGCCAGAAGAGGATGTCAACCCCCTAACTGGAATTACAGTTGTGAGCTGCCATGTGGGTGCTGGGACTCAAACCCGGGTCGTCTGGAAGAGCAGCCAGGGCTCTTAGCTGCTGAGTCATCTCTCCAGCCCCCAGATGCATTATTATTATTTTCCTTTTACAGTTTTTTGAGTCAGGCAGACTTTCTTTTTCACCACCAGCCCCAAATAATGACACAGAGACTTCTTATTATGAAAGCTTGACCTTTAGCTTAGGCTTGTCTCAACTGGCTCTTATAACTTAAATTAACCCATTTATATAATCTAAGATTGTCACATGGCATTACCTCTCTTTCTGCTCTGTGTTTCCTGGTGTCTCCTTCTGGGTCTTGATAGATTCCTCCTCCTCTTCCTTTTTCTCCCTGTTCTGCCTACACCTCCTACCTAGCTACTGGCTGTTCAGCTTTTTATTACACCAATCACAGCAATACATTTTCCCTGCAATGTACAAATATCCCACAACAAGGATTTCTCGGTGTATCCCTAGCTGTTCTGGAACTTGCTCTACAGACTAGGTTGGCCTGGAACTCAGAAATCTGCCTCCCAAGTGCTGGGATTAAAGTTATGCTCTACCACCGCTGGGTCCCCAGATGCATTCTTAACGTAGTTGAAAGTCATTAGAGAGTTTACATCTTTGAGTCACCACTCACGGTTTATATGGTACCGAGAAGAACCAGGGCTTCATGCATGCTGGGGCAAGCACTCTACCACTGATCTACATCCTCAGTACTACCCACTTTTCTGTTTTGTTTTGTTTTTGAGACAGGAACTCATGTAGTCTGGGGCTGGCCTCAACTCAATATGGTATTCGAGGTTAGCTCCAACCCCTAATTCTGCCACCTCTGCCATTTCAGTGGAATTAGAAGCAGATTCCACCCCAGCCAGATTCTTTGGATTAAAGGTGTGTGTAGCTAGAGTTTTCCTGCCTTGCCCACAGTCAGGACAAATCTTTGTCACCCGCCAGTCCCACAGCCGCTCAGACCCAACCAAGTAAACACAGAGACTTATATTTGCTTACAAACTGTATGCCCGTGGCAGGCTTCTTCCTAACTGTTCTAATCTTAAATTAACCCATTTCTATAAATCTATACCTTGCCACGTGGCTCGTGGCTTACTGGCATCTTCACATGCTGCTTGTCAGGGTGGCGTCTGGCAGTGACTCCTTCTGCCTTCCTGTTCTTTTTATTTCTCCTCTCTGTTAGTCCCACCTATACTTCCTGCCTAGCCAGGGCCATCAGGTTTATTTATTAATCAATCAGAGCAACCCTGACATACAGACCATCCCCCAGCACAGCAAGTGCAGACCATCTCAGACACCTGCCCTCAGCCGTGGTCCTAATCATCCTCTATGCGGACCTGGCTAAAGCCATGAGGAACCCGAGAAACAGGCTCCCACAGGACATATAGAACATCCCACAGCAGGTGTGCACCACCACCACCCGGCCTGACAATAATTCTTTATTTTGTTTGGCGAAGGAAAATTTGGTGTAAGACAGGATCTCACCTATAGCCCAGGTTTGCCTCAAACTCACAGTGATCCACAGATGCTGAAGAGGAGACAGAGTATCTACAAGTCCAGGCCAGCTTTGGCCACACAGCTTAGACATACAAGTGCTACACAGACTTGCATACCTACAACACACACACATACATAAATAAATAAACATGGCTGGCATGGTGTCTTGGGAAAAAAAGGTAAAAAAGAAAGAAAAATATGATGATTCTCTACTTCCATAAAAATCTAAACTAGGGGTTGGGGATTTAGCTCAGTGGTAGAGCACTTGCCTAGCAAGCACAAGGCCCTGGGTTCGATCCTCAGCTCTGAAAAAAAAAATCTAAACTAGGCAAATTGTTAGGGCCAGAAATTAGATTCCAGATGAGTGTGGTGGTGCACGCCTGAACTCTCAGTACTTGAAAACTGAGGCAGAAGGACCGGTGTGGATGCAAGTCCGGCCTGAGCTACATAATGAGTTCCAGACTACATACGAAGACCCTTTCTCAAAAAACAACCCAACCCAAACCGCCCACAAAGACAGCCTCCCTTCCCCTGCAGGAAGGAGAAGAGAAAGAGAGGGAGAGAGGAAATAGGTGACAGGTGAACAGGAGCTGGAGGGAAGGGACAGGGGTGCGTGTTGCTTAATGAGTGCAGAGTTTCTATGGCAGAGATGAAAAGCTTTGGAAAGAGCTCACAGTGGTTGCAAAACCCTGGAATGTGGGTCCCGATAGAGCATTCAGGTGCAGCGCCACATGCCGGAGCTGGAGCCCTGGCACTGTCAAACCGAAGAACCCACTCTGAATACAGTCAGCACCACTGCATGAGTTTTTAAAAAAGATTCAGATGAGTCAGGTGGTGGTGGCTCAGCACTCGGGAGGCAGAGCAGGCTGATCTCTGTGAGTTCGCAGGCCAGCCTGGTCTACAGAGTGAGTTCCAGGACAGCCAGGGCTACACAAAGAAATCCTGTCTCGAAAACACAAAACAAAACCAACCAACCAACAAACAGGAAACATTTAAGTGGGTCAGTGGTTAAGAGCCCCCTCATGGCAGCTGGCACCCTCTTCTGCCTCCTCAGGCATCCATCAGGCATGCATCTGATGCATACACATTTATGGGGTCAAACACATACAACCCATCAAATAAAATTATATTTTATTTTATTTTCAAAAGTGATTAAAGCGGAGCCAGTGAGATGGCTCAGCAGGTAAAGGTACTTGCTGTCAACCCTGCCAACCTGAGTTCAATTCCCCGGGGATCACCAGGTAGAAAGAGAGAACTGACTCTGCAAGTTGTTCTCGGACCTCCACACACACGTGTGTGCTCCCTCAATAAATAATTGCAAAGTGTGCTCTTTAATTGATTAAAGTAAGGTTGGGATATAGTTCAGCTGGTAGTGCTTTCCTGCAATGTATAAGGCACTGGGTTTGGTCCTAAGCAACAGGTATGGTGGTCCCAGCACTAAAAGCGGAGTCAGAAGTTCAAGGTTACTTTTGCTACACAGCAAATCCCAAGCCAGCCTGGACTGCAAGAGTTAGGACTCTTTAGAAAAGAAAAAGGGGGCTGAGGGTGGGAGAAAGCTGAGTGTGGTATTACACATCTGAAATCTCAAGGGAGACTGAAGCAGGAGGATTGCCTCAAGTAGGAACCTTGGGCTGTACGGGGAGTTCTAAATCAGCATGGGTTACAGTGTGAAGTTGGTGTGTGTGTGTGTGTGTGTGTGTGTGTGTGTGTGTGTGTGTATTGGGGGTGTTAGCAAGAGGGTAGCAAGTAATCCAAGGTAGGGGAAGATTTTTCAGGATGAACAAGATGGGCACAGAGGTGACACAGCCCTGTTATTCTAGTACTCCAGAGGCTGAAGCAGGAGGATCAAGAGTTTTAGGCCACCCTGGGCTACATAGTAAGCCTCTAACTCATAAAACAAGAAGACAAGCTTCTGTCTGCCTCACCTCACCTTGGTAAACTGTTAAGTGGGAGATGACCAAGCTAGACAAAGAGAAGCTGAAGATGCTGGGTCTTCAAGAAGGTGTCGCACAAGCTAGTCATTTAAAGGAAAGGTACCTGCCTCTGTGTTTCTAAGAGATTCTCTGATCTCTCCCTAGTCCATCATTCCCCTATAAAACTCCCGTGCCTCCCAGGTCCACAACAAGGAGACCCTCTAAGCCAGGGGTTCTCAACCTTCTTTATGCTGAGACCCCTTAATACAGTTCCTCATGTTGTGGGGACCCCAACCATAAAATTATTTTCTTTACTACTTCATAAGTATAATTTTGCTACTGTTGTGATTCAAAATGTAAATATTTTTGGAGATAGAGGTTTGCCAAAGGGTCATGGCCCACATGTTGAGAACCATTGTTCTAAAGTAAGCATAAGACTCAGAAGCTGAGAACATGGGAGACCACAGCTAAGAACTTGATAGGGGGCAGAAGTCAAGGTTGGGAACAAAGGACGTACAAGAAATGTTTTGACATCCCACTGAACAAAGAGTGCCTTGTACTCAACCCAGCCACTGATTGAAAACTTTCCAGGTTGAGGGCCAGTGGAGGGGGGTACCTGTGACCCTGGCTTCCCAGAAGATAGGCAGCATGGGAGAAAAGCTGTTATTTAATTTTTTCTTTGAGACACTGTCTCATATAACCCAGTTCATTGCCCTTGAACTCAAACTTGCTATAGGTTAGGATAACCCTCAACTCCTGACCCTCTTGGCTTTAGCTCCATGTGCTGGGATTACTATGTGTGTTACTATTCTCAGATGGGCTGTTGTGTATCTTGCCAGAATCTTAGCTCTGGTGAGGCAATCCTCTTTGCAAAGCTCCTTTTGTCTCTATCTTTTGATAATAGCTACCTCCCTCTATTTCTCTTTGTGCAATACGTATGTGTGTCTTGGGCTGTACTAGGCTATCATAGTGCAGGCTTTGCTTGAGTGGTCTAGCCTGGGTGTGTTCTAAGTTCTGCCTTAGACTAGGGTAGGATCAGTGGAGAAGGAAATGGAATTTCTTTGGAGGTAAATTCCTGAGGGTTTGATAGATTGGTGGTGTGGTAGACATGACCTTGACTCTCAGAAAAGTTCTCATACACTTGGGCGACAAGACACATGGCCTGGAAAAAAAACCCCACAAGATTCAGATATAACTTAGAGAAATAACAGTGTAGATTCACAGCAGCTAATCATAGTCGAGTCTAGCTACAGATTCAAGCGATGAAACCAGGGAAGCGGGTGCATACGTGTGTGTGCTTCTCCATCCTGGGGACAGCGGGGTCTCTTGGTCAAGCTCTTAGGTATGCAGAAGGGGAGTTTAAGGGAGCTGGCTGTTTTCTACAGACAAATCTGAAAACCAATGTCCCAGGGGAGTGGTAGACATAATCTTGAAGAAGAGATCTAAACAAGTCAGGTGAAGTGTCGAGATCTACCTGGACTTACAGTGGCTCAGCCTCTCAGCCAGAGGATCAGTGGAAACAGCCAGTCATGGAGACACTCCCACCTCAGGGTTGATGAGGCAACTGGGCCTGTGCCATGAGTGGCTGTCCTGCACCTATCCCCTTCCAGAAGCCTTTCACAGGGCAGAAGAGGGCAGATTTCACCAGCACGGACGGGCCTTGCTTCACCCACACCCCTCGAGTAGTTCTCCCTCTTTGCATATTTTTCCTCAGGGTCCCTCTCGAGCTGTGGGAAGAGTCTCACTCACCTCTCTTTGAGGCTGTGTGTCTGAAGTAGAAGTGTTAGCACATGTTCAAGCTTCCTGCGTCACACTCAACTCCTGACAACTTACTTGGCGTATTCCTCTTGGTTGAACCCAGAAGTCTCTTTCAAGAGTGTAACTTGAGCCGGGCGGTGGTGGCGCACGCCTTTAATCCCAGCACTCGGGAGGCAGAGGCAGGCGGATCTCTGTGAGTTCGAGGCCAGCCAGGTCTACAGAGCGAGATCCAGGACAGGCTCCAAAACTACACGGAGAAACCCTGTCTCAAAAAAAAAAAAAAAAAAAAAAAAAAAAAAAAAGAGTACCTTGCACAGCGGGTTTCTCTAGGGTTCTTTGCATGACCCGTAACACAGTGCATGCTTTTCTAAGGGCACTCACTTGCTTCATCTCGATGTCTTTAGTGCTGCAAGGTTCCAGGCACCCTGAGAAGGGTGATATTTACAGCTTTTGTCCAGCTGTGTGGTCTAGGCCTGGTAGCTTATTTGTATTCTTCAACTTGTTTTTAAGTTCTTAGCCAATGTCCGGCAAATAGCCAAGCAGTAAATGTTAGCTGTTATTATCATTGCTACTAGATTTTTCTGTTTGTTTTTCAAGACAGTGTCTCTCTATGTAGCCTTGGCTGTCCTAGAACTAGATACATAAACCAGGTTGGCTTGAATTCATGGAGATCTGCCTGCGTCGGCCTCTATGTCCAGCTCATTGCCACCAGATTTTATGTGTATGTGTGTGCAGTGTGTGTACCCATATTGTTCTGGAGATCAAACCCCAGGACCTCATACATGATATGTAAGTGTTCGGCGGCCACTAAGCTAGCTGTCCTCTGAACCCCACACATGCACTGTGGTATGTGCCCTGCCCCCATCAGCAAATATATGTCATGGATTTTTTACAAAGAAATTCAAAGTCATCACTTTTTGGCTTATGGCTAATATTGAATATCCAAGATCAAAGTCATCCTAGGCCTTGGCCAGCTTGTGGTAAGTTTGAGGCCAGCCCTCACCCTACTTTACCCTTTAATGGGTTCTGAGTTTTGTCTGACAGGAATGTTTTTGATTTATTTTGGACTAGATTCTTGTGCAAGATGAGAGGTAGGATCTGCCTTTATTTGTTTACCTATGGATATCTAACTTTACCAGCACCATTTGTTAAAGATACTGTCTTTTCTCCAATGCATATTTTTGTCATCTTTGTCAAAAATCAAATCAGGTGGCTGTTGCTCTGTGGATATATATCTGGGTCTTTTTTTTTTTAAATACAAGGTTTCTCCATGTAGCCCTGGCTGTCCTGGATCTCACTCTGTAACCCAGGCTGGCCTCAAACTCACAGAGATTGCCTGCCTCTGCCTCCTGAGTGCTGGGATTAAAGGCGTGCACCGTCAGACTTGCTGTATCTGGGTCTTCCATTCAGCATCATTGATCCGTGTCTGTTATTTTTCCAGCACCATGTTGTTCTTGTCACCTTGACTCTGTGATGTAGATGGAAGACAAGCAAGGGTGGTACTGACATCATTGTTCTTTTAGCTCAAGATTATTTTGACTACCAGGGTCTTTTTCCCTGAAATTTTTTTTTAAAGATTTATTTATTTATCATGTACACAGTGTTCTGCCTGCAGGTATCCCTGCAGGTCAGAAGAGGGCACCAGAACTCATTGTAGATGGTTGTGAGCCACCATGTGGTTGCTGGGAACTGAATTCAGAACCTCTGGAAAAGCAGCTAGCACTCTTAAACTCTGAGCCACCTCTCCAGCCCACTCCCTGAATTTTAAGAACAATTTTCTACTTTTTTAATTAACATTTTGTTCTTATGTGTATGAGTGTCTACATGGATGTCTGTGCACCCTTTGCATGCCTAGTATCCAAAGAGGCCAGAAGAGGGCATCCAATCCTTGGAACTGGAGTTACAGATGGTTGTGGGGTGGGAATTGAACCTGGGTCTTTTGCAAGAACAATAAGTGGCACAAAGATGTCAGGTGTCAGCTTTCTCCTTCTGCCTTGTTATGAGCAGGGGTTCTCTTGTTCTTTGTACCGCTGCATATGTGAGCTTCTGGCTGATTGAATAGTCTACAGATGTTTCTTAGGTCCATTCTACCTGTGATAGCATTGAACTCAGGTGTTTTGTTTATTTGGGAGGGGTGACCCTTATATAGGTGGGAGTGAGATATTAAAGCCATCTACTGTTCTTGTGTTGTGGGTTTGGGGCTTTTGTTTTGTTGAGCGGGGGTCTCATTATGTAGTCCTGGCTGTCCTGGAACTTGCTACGTATAGCATACTGGCCTAGAATTCACAGAGATCCACCTGCCTCTGTCTTCCAGGTGTGTACCCCTTCACCAGGTGTGCTGTGTTTAATCTGTTACTTTACATGGCTTAGTAATTGTTTTATGAAATTGGGTACACCTGTGTTTGATATATAAATTGCAATGTCCTTCTGATGAATTTTTCCCTTTATCGAGGGAAGGGTGCTGGAATGGAACACAGGACCTTTAGAAGAACAGCAAGTGCTCTTAACCACTGAGCCATCTCTCCAGCCCAGTTCTCCATTTTTAAGTTTAAGTTCCATTGACATACTCCTCTCCCTCACCCCTCAAGACAGATTTCTCTGTGTAGACCTGGCTGTCCTTGAACTCATTTTGTAGACCAGGCTGACCTCGAACTCACAGAGATCCACCTACCTCTGCCTCCTGAGTGCCAGGATTAAAGGTGTGTGCCACCACCATACACAGTTTGATATACTATTTTATTATTTATTATATTATATATATATATTGATTAGGACTCAAGAGATAGATGCAGGTGGATCCCCAAATTTGAGGCCACCCTGGTCTATTGTAACACAAATCTTAAAAAGGTCTTATTAATAAAAAACCCAGAGCCAGATATTGGGGTGAAAGCTGAAAGATCACGGAAACAGAGCAAGCCAGCCACATTGTGAGGCTCCCTGTTTACTCATGCCTTATACACCTTTGTGTGCCCTGCCATCTTCCTTCCTAGTGTTGGGATTAAAGGCATGTGCCACCACACCTGGCTCTGTTCCCAGTGTGGCCTTGAACTCACAGCATTTGGATCTCTGCCTCTCAAATGCTAGGATTAAAGGTGTGTGCTATCAGTGCCTAACCTCTATGTTTTAATAGAGTGGCTGACTTTGTGTCCTCTGATTCCCCAGGCAAGCTTTATTGGGGTATTCAATATATCACTACATATGAGTTTTTAGGGCTACACAGAGAGACCCTGTCTTCTTTTTTAATGATTTATTATTTTTATTTGATGTACATTGGTATTTTACCTGCAAGTATGTCTGTGTGAGAGTATCAGATCCCCTGAAACTAGAGCCAGAGACAGTTGTAGGCCACCGTGTAGGTGTTGGGAATTGAACCTGGGTCCTCTGGAAGAACAGCCAGTGCTCTTAACCACTGAACTACCTCTCCAGCCCAAGAGAGATTCTATCTTAAAAACAACAATAACAACAACAAAAGGCAGTTGGCTCTTGCTGCGTATTGTCTAATCCTGTGTTTAGATGGCTTATGAAAAGTGGCCTGGCTACTAGTCAGAAGTGAATAACCTGTTCCCTAAGCTCTAGCCGGCGTTAGCTATTTTTGCTTGATTTAATAGCTGCTAATCAGAATGATATTACACATAGTCTTTAATTTTCACTTCCTTAATTACTAGGGAAGTTGAGTCTTTTAAAAAAACATGTTTATTGTTTATATTTACACTTCAGTGCATATTCAGTTCAAGGCCACAGGTATTTTGTGTGTCTACCGTGTGACCAGGTGTTCTCAAGGACAAGTGACCTAATGAAGACAACGTCTGGGAGAGCAAGGGCGGTGCAGAAAATACGTGGCTGACTGTATGTCATAGGTAGAGTCACAATATTGCTAGGCAGTTTGGACAAAGGCCTCTCGGTAGAAACAAGGATGAGGCTGATCCTACCTGAAAAACTAGGGTTTTTGTTGTTGTTGTTCCTTTAAGATAGGGTCTTTCACATAGCCCAGGCTGATCTCAAACTAGATCTGTAGCTGCAGATGATTTTGAACTTTTGATCCTCCAGCTTCCACTCTCAAGAGCTAGGACTAAAGGCATGTGCCACCATTTTTGGCTTTGAGTAGTCTCTCAAAACCCAAGTGACTTTAGGGCTAAACAACAGATAAAAATGTGTCCAGGACAGGCACCAAAACTACACAGAGAAACCCTGTCTCAAAAAACAAAAACAACAGCAACAAAATAACAACAAAAATGTGTCTAGGAGAAAAAAATAATGTACTCAAAAAGGGAACCAAATGTTGAGACAAAGAGAGGAGATATATGGAATTGTAAGGCTTGTATTACGGCTAAAATATGGAATGCAGGGGCTGAGGGATACTGGGACATTGGCTGGAAGACACTGATCCAAGTTAAACTAAGGAATCTGGTATTTGTCCTGAGGACTTGATTGTCATCCTTAAAGAGGAATGTCTTGGGGCTGGGGATGCTCAGTTCAGATCCCCATCACCCATGTGAAAAGCCAGGCACATGTCTGCAATCCCAGCATCGGGAGAAGGCGGGTGAGGAGACAGCCCAGAGCTCACTGGTCAGCCAGTCTAGCCAAACCTCACTAGCTTCATGTTTAGTGAGATACAATGACGCAAAAAAGCAAGATGGAGATCCGGAAAACCTCTGGTCTCCATATGCATGTGAATATACCTGCAAAAATGTTGCACACGCTCCTGTAGACACACATGCAAACATCCACATGAGCACCTTCATGTGTTCACCCACATGGACACTACATACGAGTCACACACACAAACACAGACACATACAAAAAAGAGTGACAGTGACATGAACTGATTGGCATGTGCCTTCTCGTTTCTGAGATGGGTTCTTGCTACGAAGCCCAGGCTGTTCCTCCTACCCCAGGCTCTCCAGTGCCCAGGATCACAGATATGCCTGATGTGTGTTTTAGAAAGATCTTTCTGGATAGCCAGGACGGAAGATGCATGCCTGTGATCCCAGCACTCAGGAGGTTGAGGCAGGAGGATCATGTTCAAGGATAGCAGGAGCCATATAGTGAGAACCTGTCTAATAACACAACCAAGGAGGAGGAGGAGAAGTGGGGAGAAGAGAAGGAGGAAGAGGAGGAGGAAGAGGAGGAGGAAGGGGGCCTCTGATGGTGGCAGTTGGGGAAGCAGAAAGGCAGTTACCATAACCTAGAAAGAGCCTCTGGCAACAGAGGTAGACTTGGAGGGGCCGGAGCGTGTGAACTAGGCCTGTTTGTGTTTATAGCTGTTTATCAGGAGTTGTAGATAAGATTATGAATATATTCTTTATGTATTACACACAGCCATTCTATATTTGCCCTACTTAAAACTTTATTTC
>NW_023505203.1:0-2000 GCF_004664715.2 Peromyscus leucopus | reverse complement strand
ATGGCTAGCTATTTTAATAATCCCCCATCTTGGGGCTGGAGAGATGACTCAGTGGTTAAAAAAACCGTTGCTCTTCTAGAGGACCCATGTTCAATTCCTAACACCCAAATGGTGGCTCACAACCATCTGTAACTCCAGGCCTAGGGGATCTTCTGGCCTATGCTGGTACTGGGTTTGTACATGGTACACAGATGTACATGCAGGCTGAGCATTCATATACATAAAATGAAAGGGAAAAGCCAGGCATTGTGGCATATACCTTTAATTCTAGCACTTGGGAAGCAAAGGCAGGCAAATCTCTGAGTTCAACGCCAGTCTGGTCTACAGAGTGAGTTCTAGGACAGCCAAGGCTACATAGAGAAACCCTGTATCAAAATAAAACCCCAAAACAACAACAAAAACAAAAACCAACCAACTAAACAAGCAAAAAACCCTAAATGGAAAAAATATTAACCAATCTTTTCTACTGTTCTGGTAGGTTTGTCAGGATGGTGGACAAAAATATTTACATCATTCAAGGAGAAATTAACGTTGTTGTTGGCGCCATCAAACGAAATGCACGATGGAGCACCCATATACCACTGGTAAGTGGGGGATGGCAGACATTTTGGTCACTGAGTTATTGTAGGGAATCTTATCTTTGGTTAAAACAGCAATTAACTAAAAGTGTGTGTGTGTGTGTGTGTGTGTGTGTGTGTGTGTGTGTATGTGTGTGTGCGCGTGCGCGTGCGCGCACATGGTGGAAGAAGAAAGGTGATGTAAAAGGTAAAGGGATAGGTCCTCATAGAAGGAGGAGAGAGAAAAGAGAACAATAGAATACATGTGACAGGAAAGCAGAACAGGGAGCTGGCTCAGTGTGGTGGTGTATTCCTATAATCCTAGCACATGGGAGGTAGAAGAAAAAGGATCATATGTTCAAAGGCTAGCTTTGGTACATACTGAGTTCAAAACTAACCTGGGCTACTTGTGATCTTGTCTCAAAAACCAAAAAAAAGAGGGGAGGCGGGGGAAGGGAACAGGACTGGGGGCTGGAAATGGCTCACCAGTTCAGAATACTTGCTAATCTTCCAGTGGATCAAGTTTGTTTCACAGCACTCATGTTGGGCAACTCACAACTCTCTTGTGATCTCATATCCTCTTCTAGCCTCCTTGGGTACCTGCACACATATGCTGTGTACTTATTGGAGATTATGGGGGTTCAGTCCCTCGATAGTCCCTCCCAGGGTCCAGGAAGGATCTGCAACCAGCTGATAATTTAATCCTTGATGAAAGGAAATGAATCTATGTACATGAAACTCCTTAGTTCATACACTTTATTATTCTGTGTCAGTTCTGTCTCTACAAGCTTCTATTCTGCTCTCATGCTAGCTCCTTTCTTGCCTGATTTATCTCTACATTTAACTGCTGTCCCCTCTGAGTTCTAATTTAATTCTCTCATCTTAGTTCTGCCCTTGAGGTTCTCATCCATCTTGTTCTTTCCCATATCAGCTCCTCTCCCATCTCTTTCTCTCCCATCTTGTTCTTCCTCATCTGGCTCTTCCTCATCTTCCATCTCATTCCTCTAGTCCTCTCTTCTGCCCTTCAGTCTAGTTCTTCCCCGTCTGTTTGTTCCTTTCCAGTTCTTACCTGTTTGTTCTTCCATTCTCCTTTCTCTTCTCCGTCTCCTTAGTCTCTCCGTTCCCTCTAAGTCTCCCAGGAATCCAGTTAGAAACCAAGCAATAGCTATCCTCTGGCTCAGCAAGGTCACCAGGCTTGAATTCTACGGGTCATAAAGGCAGGTAAGAATTTTCCTCAGGCAGTGACCACTAGGCTTTCTTTTACAATCCAAAACAGGAGTGGTAATAGAGGAGGTCAACTGAGTGCTAATGCCTGGTTAGTATATGAAAAAGGGGGTCTATGTGCTCAGTCTACATTCTGAGAAGTGGTTAGGTAAGAAGCTAGGGTCTATAAAGTTATTAAGGCTGTAAGAAAGGAGGGTCCAAGCTAAATTGTGTAAAGCT
>NW_023505202.1:0-90763 GCF_004664715.2 Peromyscus leucopus | reverse complement strand
TGGGAGCATAAAAAGGAAGGTCAGATGTCAGGGTTCCTGATAGTGCTCTTGGTTTAGGTCTGAAAAAAGATGACTGTTGAGAAGAATATGTCTAACTGACAGGTCTGTCGTCTTTGGTTAATTTTTTGCCATACTAGATAAGCCTTTGCAAGTCCTTGCAAGTCCTTGATCTTTAAGCACATCCTCCATATATATATATATATATATATATATATATATGTTTTCATGTGTGTGCACATATATTTGTACAAAGGGATTCTTTGCTAGAAAAATCTTGGATTTACAGCAGAAAGAAATATTCTAAAACTATATAAAAATTTCTTATAGAATTTTTTTTTTTGGGTGGGGATCCTGGGGATTGTATTCATATCCTTGTACATGTTAGGCAAGTACTCTACCACTGAGCTACATCCCAGCCTTTTTTTTTTTTGTCCCCCCCCCCACAGGTTTTCTCTGTGTAGGTTTGCGCCTTTCCTGGAACTCACTCTGTAGCCCAGGCTGGCCTTGAACTCACAGAGATCCACCTGCCTCTGCCTCCCGAGTGCTGGGACTAAAGGCGTGCACCACCACTGCCCGGCTCCAGCCTTGTTTTTATTTTTTTTACTTGTTTACTTTGACAAAGTCTTACTCTATAGCTCAGACTGGCTTCAGAATTGGAATTCTCTTACCTCTACCTCCCAAGAGATGGGATTATAGGTGTTTGCTACTGTGCCCATCTGGGACCATCTCTCTCTCTCTCTCTTTTTTTTTTTTTTTTTACTGGAGCTGAGGACCGAACCCAGGGCCTTGTGCTTGCAAGGCAAGCATTCTACCACTGAGCTAAATCCCCAACCCCTGGGACCATCTCTTAATGGCATTATAGTCTTCAGGGCCAGGCTTGAGGAAGACTTTTTTTTTAGGTTTTGTGTGTGCATTCTCACTCCCACCCCTGTGTGTGTGTGTGTGTGTGTGTGTGTGTGTGTGTGTGTGTGTGTGCGCGAGCGTGTGTGTGTGTGTGTGTGTGTGTGTGTGTGTGTGTGTGTGTGTGCGCGCGCGCGCGCTTGGAGTTAGTTCCAGGTCTTTTTAGGACTTATGTGCTGTTTTGATTATCAGGTTATCAGACTAGGGAGGCCAGTATAAATACCATGGAATTATTCTAGTTTTCTGAACCTTTTCTTATTCATTCTCTGAGATTTAGATTCTTTTTTTTCCCTGAGTTATTGGGTTGCTTCTTGCTAGTATTTCCTGAATATCTGTTATGAGCCAGGCATTTTCCTTAGGCACTTAGGCATTGAGTCTATAATAATAGAGAGTGCAAAAGAGTGAGACCAAATGTGTTCTTGTAGCTGTTGGTGTTAGACCAATGGCTCTGACCACTGTGAGCTCCTGTGGCCTCTGTTCTAGTCCATGTGCTCCCTACTTACCAGGCATGGGAAGGACAACGGGGAAGGAGAATGGTTTGCTGCACCTTTCCCTCCTCCCCTCTCCCCTTTGAATTGGTATTACTATTTAGCACAGGCTAGTCTTGTGTCCAGCCTGCTGTCATCTTTTCTTGTTTCTTTGAGTAACAAGTCAAGGAGAATGAACAAAAATTGTGTTTTTCAATTTGGCTTCCTCATGTAAAGCTATTATGGCCAAAACTTAGATGTTTCCAGAGGCATCAGTGGATTGCATAGAATACTTCTTGGGGGATAGGATATTTCTTTACTGAGCTAACTGGGATAGCAGGAACTAACATACTTGAATTTAAGAGGGAGAAGCAGGTGCCTGGAGAAAGTGAATGTGTTAGGAGTTTATTTAAATATAGTTTATCTTGGACAAACACACCTGTAGGGTACAGTCTGTCTCAAGCTTTTTGAATTCAGACTCTGAGCTAGGAGGTTTGAGTACATCTACCCTCCAGAGGTTTCAGAGAACATTTAAACAGAGTCTGGATGCCAACCGGGGAGGAACTATGACTTAACACCTGTCTGGCCTAGGCATCTTAGAAATAGCTGCCTAGGTAGAAAAAAAAAAAAACAGTTCAAGAATGCTCTACCTCAGGTTTCATTTGGAAGAGGAGAGAGCTATAGGGAAAAGAGATTTTAGGAGTAATTGTCAGGAAAAAGATTGACTACATTATACGAAAAGTTGCTCGATTTATTTCCTATGTTGATTGCATGTCTAGACTCATTTTTTTCTTCAGGTGTCTGTAGTTTGGGGAATAGCAAAATAAGTCATATATCATTAACCAGCATATGAAGAGTGATAAGTGAGGCATTGACTTTGTTTCACTTGGACTGAAGTGAACTTTTTGTTTTGTTTTGTTTTAAGGTAGGGTCTCACTATGTAGCCCTGGTTGATGGAATTCACTATGTAGACCAGGCTAGCTTGGAACTCATAGATGTCTGCCTACTTTTGTCTTCTGAGTGCTGAGATTAGAGGCATGGCTAGAATTGAACTTTTGCATTGTCCAAGGTATAACAGAAAACTACTTTGTTTTTCTTTAGAAGAAATTAAAGAACCAAGTTTGGCAGACAAATTTATATAAAAGGCCGAATATTGGAAGGGTAAAGTTGGGCAAATGTATGTACTTCCTATACCCCATTTTTACTTTCTTGGTTTGTAATAGAACATAAGACCATATATATTTATATATATATATATACACACACATAACATAAAACTGATGAACATGTTAGACTGTGACTTGCTATCTGGGCATAATGCCTATAGTTCCAGCTGTTTGGGAGGTAGAGGCAGGATTGCTGAAGCTCAGCAGTTCAGAGCATGATTAGATAACAAAATGAGACCTTGTTAAAAAAGGATATGAGACTCTGTCTCAAAAATAAGGTGGCTGTAGCCAGGCTGTGGTGGCGCACGCCTTTAATCCCAGCACTTGGGAGGTAGAGGCAGGTGGATCTCTGTGAGTTCGAGGCCTACAGAGTGAGCTCCAGGACAGCCAGGGCTACAGAACACAGTGAAACCCTATCTAAAAACAACAACAACAACAACAACAACAAAAGAGGCAAAGGACAATAGATGACACCGCTAGTGACTTTAGGCCTCCGTGTGCCTGTGCACTACAGCAGCAGACTCATGGACACACAAGGGCGAGCGAGGGTGAGAACGGGTATAACTCCTGAGAAGAGAGAGCTGGATATGCCTGCTCTAACAGAGGAGGCTGAAGCAGGTGGATCATGAGTTTGAGGCCAGCCTAGTCTGTACAGTGAGTCCCAGGAAAGGATGGATTCATAATGAGACCCTGTCTCACAGGGAGAAGGGGAGGGGAGAGAAGAGAGCTCTATATAGTCTTGCTTCTTGTGGGTACAGCTCTTGACACACATAGCAGTCAGAATCAAGTCTGACTGGTAGGAATGCATGCTTTCCTCTATCATAAAGAGGTTTGTAAATAGTAATAATAGTAATTACGACAACAACAATAATAATAATGCATTGTTAATATCTTAGTTCTCAAAAACAGAGGCAAGGGCACCTGAGTACTTTGTAGCATAGTTGGTAGCATTGTAGCAGGATGGTCTGTCTGTTTGTGTCAGGTGTCAGAGTCCCGGGGCTGCTTTCATTGCCTGTGTCCTCTTTAGCCCTTCTATGTCTTGAGGCCTGATCTGTCTCCTGGGTATATGCCCAACTTGCTGTGTCAGCAATCAGTTGAGTGAAAAGAGGGAAAGCCAACTGCTCCTTTGTTGTTAACAAGGAGGCAGGCAGATTCACTTTCTTCCACACCCACTCAAACTCAGGGCAATGCCAAGAGGATCTCAGAGAAAGCCGAATGTTTGAAATCCAGTCAGTATGTAGTTTTAAGGAGGAAAGGTAGTGAAGAGCTTGTTTTAGCCCTCCTCCTCTCTACCTGCCTCATGTTCATAGGTCCTTAACTGACCACTTCAGTTTCTGAAATAGTATACTATAGGGTATGTTTATGGAGAGAATGAGTCCTTTTTTTTCTCCTGATAGCCATTAGAAGAGTTATATATATAGCAATATACAAATTAGAGCCCTTCAGCTCAGATCATCTTAGAAGCTTGTGGTAGGTGGGGAGCTACTGACTACCTTGTTTTCAGTTTTGCCTCAGGAAGTCAACAGACAGCTATTACCCGGTTCTGTTTGTTGTGTAACCTTTCCATGGACCTAGATGGACAAGAGCTCCTGGATGCCTGCTGGCTGGCTTCTCACTGCTCATCTCTTCTGGAACCCCAGCCTTGTGTTAACACTGCCACCACTGTAGGCCAAATCATGAAGGGCTGCCACATGTGCACAGAACACAACTGGCCTTTCCTTGTTCCACGCTTATTGAGCAATTACTTGTCAGTTTGTGGAATAATTCACATTATTGCCTCAAGTTTCTGGCCCAGTGTGAACTGTGGGTATTTTGGAAGTAGCTTAATAGAGTAATTGTACATCAGAGGGCAATAAATTGGCATTGGATTTGGTGGAAAGGCAGGGCCAGATGTCGTGTAGGAGGAAGACCTTTCTGTAGTCACCCATGCAGCTGCTTCCTCATATCCTGTATCCCAGAAAGCAGCTTAAGAACGGGAGGGGAAGGGTGAATGGGGACATTGATTACAGAGATAAAGAGTCAAAAGGATTTTAGTGTTATCTAGAATTGGCCTTGGATTGGGAAAAGTCCTTAAAAATAGGAACAAATAAGATCTCCTGATTTTGGTAAGGTTTTTCTATTAGTTATTTTTGTTTTTAAGTAAAATAATTAATTGTCAGGGAAAAAAAAGCCTGAAAAAAAACCTCATTTCATATGAAGTTTCATTTTCTTTGAGTAAACAACAGATTTAAGAAAACTGGCACCTGTAACGAGTCTTTTTCTGTCTTGCCAGCAAGCTCTCAAATAAAGACATGGAGACTTCTTATTATGAAAGCTTGACCTATAGCTTAGGCTTGTTCCTAACTAACTCTTATAAATAAACTAATTTTTTTTAAATTTACTTATTTTTATTTTTATTTTATTTTTTCAGCTTTTGTCTTTTTTTTTTTTTTTTAAAGATTTATTTATTTATTATACAGTGTAATGTCTGCATGTATCCTTGCAGGCCAGAAGAGGGTACCAGATCTCCTTACAGATGGTTGTGAGCCACCACGTGGTTGCTGGGAATTGAACTCAGGACCTCTGGAAGAACAGCCAATGCTCTTAACTGCTGAGCCATCTCTCCAACCCTAAACTAAATATTTTAACTAAATATATATTTATAACTAAATTATAACTAAAATAAATTAACCCATTTATATTAATCTACATTTTATCATGTCACATTACCTCTCTTCCATCTTGTACCTCTTATTTCCTCTCTGTGTCTCCTGGCTTTTCCTGCTCCTCGACTCCTCCTTCTCTACCTGGAAATCCCACCTATACCTCCTGCCTAGCTATTGACCATTCAGCTCTTTATTAAACCAGTCACAGTAATATATCTTCACACTGTACAAATGTCCCACAACAGGCACCTGGGGCCGGAGAAATGGCTCAGTGGTTAGGAGTACTGGCTGCTCCTCTAGAGTTCAATTCCCAACACCCAAATGGCAGCTCACAATTGTCTACTGTAACTCCAGTTCTGGGGATCCATGGTACCAGGCATGCACGTAGTGCACATATATATGCATGCAGACAAATAATACATACACATAAAAAAATAAATCTTTTTTGTTTTTTTTCTTCGAGACAAGATTTCTCTGTGTAGCCCTGGCTTATCTGGAACTCTGTAGAACAGACTGGTCTCAAACTCACAGAGATCCGCCTACTTCTGCCTCCCAAGTGCTGGGATTAAAGGCGTGCGCCACCACACCTGGAGCAAAAATAAATCTTTTTTTTTTTTTTTTTAATTTCAGATGTGTTAAAATGCTCTTCTTTTTTTTTTAAATATATATATATATATATATATATATATATATATATATATTTTATTTTACAATACCATTCAGTTCTACATATCAGCCATGGGTTCCCCTATTCTCCCCCTCCCACCCCCTCCCCTTACCCCAGCCTACCCTCCATTCCACCTCCTCCAGGACAAGTCCTCCCCTGAGGACTGCGAACAACCTGGTAGACTCAGTCCAGGGAGGTCAAGTCCCTTCCTCCCAGACTGAGCCAAGTGTCCCTGCATAAGTTCCAGGTTTCAAACAGCCAACTCATGCAATGAGCACAGGACTTGGTCCCACTGCCTAGTTGCCTCCCAAACTGATCAAGCCAATCAGCTGTCTCACCTATTCAGAGGGCCTGATCCAGCTGGGGGCCCCTCAGCCTTTGGTTCATAGTTCATGTGTTTCCATTCATTTGGCTATTTTTTTTCAATAATTGAGTAAAACTGAAATTTATTATATGCCACAGTCGTCCTAGGGACCTCCATGCTATATATATAGCCTCTATGGTTCTATGGGTTGTGGTCTGATTGTTCTTTATTTTATATCTAGAATTCACCTATGAGTGAGTACATACCATAACTGTCTTTCTGGGTTTGGGTTACCTCACTCAGGATGATTTTTTCTAGTTCCATCCATTTGCCTGCAAATTTCATGCTTTCATTGTTTTTCTCTGCTGAGTAGTACTCCATTGTGTATATGTACCACATTTTTTTCATCCATTCTTCCGTTGATGGGCATCTAGGTTGTTTCCAGGTTCTGGCTATTACAAATAGTGCTGCTATGAACATAGCTGAGCATGTATCTTTATGGTATGAATCAGCATTCCTTGGGTATATGCCCAAGAGTGGGATGGCTGGGTCTTGAGGTAGATCGATTCCTAATTTTCTGAGAAACCGCCATACTGATTTCCACAGTGGTTGTACAAGTTTACATTCCCACCAACAGTGGAGGAGTGTTCACTTTGCTCCACATCCTCTCCAACATTGGTTGTCATTGGTGTTTTTGATCGTAGCCATTCTAACAGGTGTAAGGTGGTATCTCAGAGTCGTTTTGATTTGCATTTCTCTGATGATTAAGGATGTTGAGCATTTCTTTAAATGTCTTTCAGCCATTTGTAGTTCTTGTTTTGTGAATTCTCTATTTAGCTCTTTAGCCCATTTTTTAACTGGACTGTTCAGTACTTTGATGTCTAGTTTCTTGAGTTCTTTATATATTGTGGAGATCAATCCTCTGTCAGATGTGGGGTTGGTGAAGATCTTTTCCCAATCTGTTGGCTGTCTTTTTGTCTTATTGACTGTGGCAAAAATAAATCTTATAAAGGAAAAAAAGAAAGAAAGAAAAAAAAAAGAAAACTGACATCAAACTGACTTAACAAAACAGGAACTGAGATGATGTCATGACTCTTCCTGAGAGCTAGAGTGATATTTTCAGAATGCTTCCCATTAGTGAATTAATGATGTCATATTAGTGGGGTGTGTGGCATCTTATCTCTAACCCAATTTTAATTAACTGATTACTTTTGTTATTATTTTGCGTGGATGTAGATGTCAGAAGACACCTTTGTGGAGTCAGTTTTCTTTTCACCTGTACCTGGGTTCCGGGGACCAAACTCTGGTTGTTAGTCTTTGCAGCAAGTATTCTTTACCTACTGCCAGCTCACCTTCTAATTATTATGTTTTATTTTATTAAGTTTTTAAAAATTATATTCATTTAGTGTGGTTGTGTGTATTGTATAGGTGTGGGTACCATGGTGTGTGTGTGTCCTCTCTCAGTTTTTATTTTTTCAAAATTAAAAAAATGATTTATTTTATATGTATGGGTGATATCTATGTGGTGTGTGTGTGTGTGTGTGTGTGTGTGTGTGTGTGTGTGTGTGTGTGTGTGTGAGATTCGTGATGCCCACAGAGGCCAGATGAGGGCACTGGATCCCCCAGGACTGGAGTTAAAGTTGGTTGTGAGCTTCCACATGAGTTCTGGGACCTGAACCCACGTCCTCTGTGAGAGCAGGAAGTTCTTTTAACCACTGGCCCATCTCTTCAGCCCCTGACATGGACTTTGTGTACAGAGTGAACCATTTGTCTACAGAATAGCCTACATTCCAGGTTTACCTGAGTTATTTAACTTGTTCTCCTATCCCATATAGTACTATATACTAGAAGTGAGAGCTAAAGGCTTATTTCAGGTTAAACATTTTTGGCAAGTCTTTTTGAGACAGGGCCTCCTGTAGCTTAGGCAGGTCAGGATCGCACTGAAATCCTCCTGCTTCAGCCCTGGAGTGCTAGATTGTCTGCCTGAGTATTTTCATAGTTTGCATATATATTTCATATATCACCACAGGAGACACACTGTGTAAGGTTATCTGTTTTGCTATTGTTTTTGTTTGAAACAGGGATTTATGTAGCTCAGGCTAGCTTCCACCTTGCTATGTAACTGAGAATGATCTTGAATTCCTTTTTGTTGTTTTTTCAAGACGGGGTTTCTCTGTGTAGTTTTTGGTATCTGTCCTAGATCTCACTCTGTAGACCAGGTTGGCCTCAAACTCTCCCTCCCCAGTGCTGGGATTAAAGGCTTGTGTCACCACCGCCAGGCTCACCTTGAATTCCTAATCCTGTCTCTTCTCCCAAATGCAAGGCTATAGGCATGTACCAGTGTGTGGGCTTGTTCTGCTGTTACTGTTTTTTATTTGCTCTGGTGTTCCTGCTATATCTCTTCATTATAAGATCTGTTCATTTTCTCTTTGCAATTAGTAAGTAATCCACGAAGTGACGATCTCAACATCCCTTTCTCTGACATTGTTACCTACTGAGCATCACTGAAGAGTACCTGCACCAATCATTTCACTATGTGTCAGAGA
Organism: Peromyscus leucopus; assembly: GCF_004664715.2. Taxonomy (NCBI): domain Eukaryota; kingdom Metazoa; phylum Chordata; class Mammalia; order Rodentia; family Cricetidae; genus Peromyscus; species Peromyscus leucopus. The sequence continues at coordinate 82,068 of NW_023505202.1, read as the reverse complement.
ATTAGGATTCTTTAATTCTATCATTCTTTCTGCATTTACTAGTTGACATTCTCTATGAACAACTGCCCTCCTCTGTACTGGAGAATAAATCAATTTCCCCTAGAAAAGCATGGTTAAACACTTTTTAATAAGTATTCAGAGCAGGAAGTGCATATTAATAATGACCATTATTGATGTCAAATTTGGTTTTTGCCTTATTTGACTTACAAATATTTAATTAGTCACTGTTTACAATTAATCAGTCATTACTAGTGTTTAAATTGTTTGACCAATGAAACCATCTTTAAACTGGTTACTTTTTCTTTTGACATGACTCCTTTGAGCACATCATGCTCATGGGGAGATAAAGTAGAAGCTATTGGTGTATCACGTGTTATTAAAAGCACAAATATTATTTGTTTCATTGAGAGCATGTGTTATGAGACTAAGGAGTACTCATTTGGTAAAGTGCTTGCCATGTAAGTCTGAGCATCTGAGCATGGCTCCTCAGGCCCAGGTAAAGAGCCCGGCACAGTGGCATGGCTCTGTGATCCCAGATCTGGGGAGGTGGGGACAGGACTCTTGGGGTGTGATGGGCAAACAGTTTAGCCCGTTGGAGAGCTTCAGGTTTAGTAAAAAACCTTGTCTCAAAAAATAAAGGAGAGATCCAGGAAAATTGATCCCCAGTGTCAACTTCTGACCTCCATACATGTGCACCCTCCCACATGTACACACACACACACACACACACACACACACACACACACACACACACACTTGTGCACAGAAAAAGAAAGATGGGTTATAGTCTAAGTTGTCTTTTTGTTGATAGTAATCAAAAAAGTTTGGAAGCCTGGTAGAGAAAGTTTGATTCACCCTTATTCCAGCGCTGTTTTGGATTTGCAGTGTTATTTCTTGGGCAAGGAATCCAAGAAAGTGTTGCCAGAATGCCCCTCCCACTATTTGTTTATTTCCTTCATTTCTTCCTGCTGGGGATAGAACCCAAGGCCTTGGACATGCTAGACAAGCGCTTGCCACTGAACTTCGCTCCCAGACTTTCTTATTTTCTTCCTATTTTTTGTGAGGTACCAGAGCCCCTTAAAGTTTGGGAACCAGGAGGGTATTAAATCTGAATTTCATCTCTATCAATTTACTTGCAATAAAATAGTTCTATTTAGTTTCTGGATTACTCAGTTTTTGCCAGGCAGGGATTAATTTGAGCCCATTTAAATCATTACAGCCCTAGAGAACGTGAAAATGAAGGGTTGTGGATGTAACTATGATTGATGAGTCACGTGGTACTTTGCACTTTATTCCTTTTTTAAATGGTAAACTAGAAGTTAGACATACTGTATTTGACATGCTTTTTTTTTTGTTTGTTTCTTTTTAGTCTTTTAGTGAGTCAAGAAAAGAATCATTTGTGTTATAAACTACAGAATGTCATCTTCAGGAACTCTCAGCAGAAGTTTGTGTTTTTGTGTGTCTGGTCAATACATATTTCTTGAGTACTGACTGTGTGTCAGAAACTGAACTAGCTAGTAGAGGTCTACTTTTCAAAGGCACTGGCAAAGTTATTGTTCTCATAAAGCTTATGGTCTGGTGAGCTGGTGACTTGAGAAGCTCTGGGGTCTGTGGACAACAGGACACTGGGTTTTGAAGTCTGTCCAACTTCCACATGGAACCTCAGGAAATTGTAAACTCTGATTTGCAGAAAGAAGATCTAGGATGGTCAGGAGAACAGTGGTGTTTTGTAAACAGCAGTGGTCGTGGGATGCTATGGTGCTGTTCAATCCCAGCCTCCCTCCCTTTCTCAGCCCTGACTGCCCAGCAGTGACCACAGGAAGGAGTAGTTGTATGGAACCTTCGTTAGCTGCTTTGGGACAGTAGGTGTTTTAGGTCTTATTAGTTAGTCCATTTATATGGACTTTGATTGGTCAGTCTGAACTGGCTATCACTGCATTAGAGGCTAACATTCACAGCCGGTAGCTTTCCCAATACAATTTAGCTTTGCATTTGAGTCGCTGAAGCCTTGGGCTTCTGAAATTTCAAGTTTAGGGCACACATCAAAGATTTTTAAGAGCTATTTAGTGGAGGTGCTAAAAGAGTGAGGAAATTCCCTTTGTTCAGCCTAAGGCCTAATAGTTCTGGCTAAAAAACGAACATGTGGTTCCAGGGTTATACAGAGGAACCCTGTAGCAGGAATCTTAAAAGTTCTTATTGATAAAATCAAACCCGAGGCCAGTTATTGGGGTGAATACTGGAAGGTCAGAGAGACAGAACAAGCCACAGCTATCTCACCTTGCCGGATCCTCAGCTGGTCTTGTCTCCTCAGACTGGGGGCCTCTGAGTCCTCATCCAGAATGGGTCTCAGCTGAACTGCTGCTCGAAAGCCTGAAGCTTAACCAACCCATGCTTAACCAGTCAAATGCTTCTAGTTTCTGGTCCTCACGCCTTATATACCTTTCTGCTTTCTACCATCACTCCCTAGGATTAAAGGCGTGTGCTATCACTGCCTAACTAGTGGCTTTTCTGTTCTCTGACCCCAGATAAATTTATTAAGGTACACAATATTTTGGGGAACACAATACCACCACAGAACCCTGTTTTGAAAAACCAAGAACCAAGCCAAAACAAACCAAAAAAACCAAACGTGGTATTTTAGTATTTTTTTTAGCCAGGATCTCATGTGAGAATAGAAGCACCAAAACCCTTATCATGTTGGGTAGGATTATTGATTACCATAAGCAGTAATTCATCTCATCACACATTTTTCTTTTACATCCCAGAGAGAAAACACCCAGAAGTAGCCTTGAGATCTGAGGGAGAATGCTGCATACCTTCCTTAGGAAAAGTATTCCTAGAACTGTCAAGTGCTCCAAGACATAGTGAAGTAGCAAAGCAGTTAAACTATGATTAATATCTTTCTAAAAGAGCAAGAATGGATGCCGGGCGATGGTGGCGCACGCCTTTAATCCCAGCACTCGGGAGGCAGAGCCAGGTGGATCTCTGTGAGTTCGAGGCCAGCCTGGACTTCCAAGTGAGTCCCAGGAAAGGCGCAAAGCTACACAGAGAAACCCTGTCTCGAAAAACAAACAAACAAACAAACAAACAAAAAAAAAAAAAGAGCAAGAATGGATGTGGGAGAATCAATGTATTTCACAAAAAGACCTGTGGCATTCTAACTGCCCTTAGAAGGGAGAAGATATTGTGGGCTGGGGATGTAGCTCAGTTATAGAGTGTTCTCCTAGCATGTGTAATGTCCTGGGTTCAATCCCCAGCAAGGGGGTTTGGGGTAGAGAGTATGGGATGGGGAGAGGGAGGAAAAGAGAGCAGAATGGAGGGGGAGGGGTTGTTGAGTATGTCCCTTTCTTTCTTTCTTTCTTTCTTTTTTTTTTTTTTTTTTTTTTTTTTTTTTTTGGTGTTTTGAGAGAGGGTTTCTCTGTGTAGCTTTGCGCCTTTCCTGGAACTCACTTGGTAGCCCAGGCTGGCCTCAAACTCAGAGAGATCCGCCTGGTTCTGCTTCCCGAGTGCTGGGATTAAAGGCGTGCGCCACTACCGCCGGCTAGTATGTCCCTTTCTTAAAATTGCTAAAACAGACCCAAATTTCCCAGGAGTTCCATGCTAGGGGAAGGTAAAGGCTGAAGTCTTATTGCCAGCCAGAGGAGGAACTTGCCTCCCAGGAAGAAATTGTACGTGGTTGTGAAAGTTTATCAGACCATCACCTTGTAGAACAGACCAGAGCTAAGACAATGAAGGGCCAGTGTTGGGTGGTACCATACCATGACCAGGACTGCTTAATTATGCATAACCCTTGCCCTCTGTATTAGTCACTTTTTCTTTTGCTGTGATAAGATACCATGACCAAAGCAGCTTTAGAAGAGTTTAGTTTTGCTTATGGATCCAAAGGTGTAGTAGCAAGTAGCCTGCATGGCAGCAGGAGCGGGGAGCTAAAGGTCACATCACCAGCTGGAAGCATATAGCAGGGAGGAACTAATATTAGGGTGAGGCATTGAACTCTCCAAATGCCTCCAGTGCCTTACTTCCTCCGCTTGGCTGCAGCTCCTAAACATCCCAAACAGCATCACATAATAGGGACCAAATTCAGATGGCTGAGTATATGGGGGACATTATCCATTTAAACCTCCAAACCCTGTTTAAATCTAAACCTCCCTGTCCGTACCCCCAAAGACTGACTTAGGGGTCACTGGATTGCTTTATTTGTTCCTTTCCCAAATGTGGCTATTTTAAATAAATCTCTTTTCTTTTCACTTTGATTTGTTTATTTAGGTGGTATATTGGGGATGGTGGCTAGTTTGTTGGGGCTACCAATCCAGGATTTTACCCTAAAAACCTTGGTAATAACCTGACATTTGCTGGGTAGTTTATTGTATTCTGAATTTAAATGGTAGTTCTTTCTCTTCTCTTTTCTTTCTCACTAATGTGAATCTACATTCATGGTTCATTGTTAATACTCACTTTAGGTAAACACATTTTTATTGAGACAGAATTTCTCTGTGTAACAGCCCTGGCTGTCCTGGAACTCACTCTGTAGACCAGGCTGGCCTCGAACTCAGAGAGATCCACCTACCTCTGCCTCTTTAGTGCTGGGATTAAAGGTGTGTGCCACCACCACCCAGCTTTGATAAACACATTTTATGAGCAGGCCTGATGACTTGGATCCTATTTTCCTCTGCCCAGAAAGAGAAATCCTTGATTCAGCTCACCTGGACAGAAGACTGTAGGGAAAAAATATGCAGGGAGTTGGGGGAGAATAGACTTCTGTTGTCAGAATCCAAATAAGGTTCATTAATCCTCCCAGGTGAGCACAAGATTAGCATCTTAATCAGTCTTATTTCAGAGTTTTAAAAGATTCATTTTGTTCTCTAGGTTCCTAGGGAAGAAAGTGAATAGTGCCTTCTTTAGTGGAATTGTTATGTCTGTAGCAATAGGAGATCCCAGGGTCCTGGACTGCAGGCTCAAGTCATAACATAAAACAGGACTCTGTGTGTGTGTGTGTGTGTGTGTGTGTGTGTGTGTGTGTGTGTGTGTGTGTGTGTGTGTGTGTATGGACTGAAGAAGATAAAGGAAATTTTTGCCAGGAGAATTTTTCTCCAAAAACCAAAGGTAAAGAGAAAGTTGGCTTGTTCCCACACCAGCGGCTATTTCCCCCCATTTATTAGACCATCTGATAGTAATATGTAGTTTTGGGAATCTGGTTTTGAAATACTTTTTGTTTTGTTTACTGAGACAGGGTTTTGCTTTGTAGCCTTTGGAACTTCCTCTATAGCTCAGGTTTGCCTCAAACTCATAGCAGTCCTCCTGCCTCATTCTTCCCAATGTTGGATTGACAGGCTTGTGCCACTATGTCTAGCCAGTAATTTCAAATGTACAAAAAAGCTGTAAAATTAATATTGAGGTCTCCTATATGCCCTTTTGCTAGTTAATTTTATTGTTTTCTTTCTCACTACACATGTATATATGAAGTTAATTTTCTAAATTATTTGAGAAATAAATCATATATCCCTTGATACTATGTTTCATAACAAAGATATTTTCATTTAATCTAAGTATAGTTATCAAGTTCAAGAAATTTAACATTGATTCAATAATTTTTTTTCAAATGTTTTCTGTGTAGTTTTGGTGCCTGTCCTAGATCTCACTCTGTATACCAGGCTGGCCTTGCACTCACAGATATCCGCCTGGTTCCACCACCCAAATGCTGGGATTAAAGGCATGCGCCACCACCACCTGCTTGATTCAATAATTTACCACTAACATTTGTCCTAGTTAAGGTTTCTATTGCTGTGATAAAACACCATGACCAAGAGCAAATTGGAGAGGAAAGGGTTTATTTCATCTTTCAATTCTCAGGTCACACTCCATCATTGAGAGAATCAGGGCAGGATTCTGGACACAGGAACTGAAGCAGACAGAGGCCATGAATGAATGTTCCTTACTGGCTTGCTCCTGGTGGCTTGTTCAGGACAACATGCCCTGGGGTAGCATTGCCCACAGTGGGCTGAGCCCTCTCTTATTAATATTAATCAAGAAAAGACCCTACAGATTTGCCTCTAGGAAATTTTGTGGGTTTTTTTTTTTTTTTTTTTTTTTTGTTGTTTGTTTGTTTTTGTTTTTTCCCAAGACAGGGTTTCCACTTAGTAGCCCTGGTTGTTCTGGAACTAGACCAGGCTGGCCTCAAATTCACAGGGATCCCTGTGAGTTCGAGGCCAGCCTGGTCTACAGAGTGAGTTCCAGGAAAGGCGCAAAGCTACACAGAGAAACCCTGTCTCAAAAAACAAAAAAACAAAACAAAAAGGCATCTGCTATCGAATTCACAGAGATCCATCCGTCTGCCTCTGCCTCCCGAGTGCTGGGATTAAAGGTATGTACCACCGCCACCACCTGGCTACCTCTAGGAAATCTTATGGAGGCGTTTTCTCAATTAAGATTTCCTCTTCCCAGATATGGCTAAGTTTGTGTCAAGTTGACAAAATCCAACTGGCCACTTATCAACTTGATCCACAAACATATCACTATTAACTATAACTTTTCCTTTCTCATTTGTCCCTAAGATGTCATGTTTATATTAATATCACAATATAAAACATTCCAACTCTTAAAAAGTCCCACAGTCTTTAAAAATTCACTTTAAAATTTCAGTATCTTTAAAATATCCGAAGTTGCCAGGCAGTGGTGGTGCACACCTTTTATCCCAGCACTCAGGAGGCAGAGGTAGGCAGATCTCTGAGTTCAAGGCCAGCCTGGTCTACGGAGCGAGTTCTAGGACAGCCAGGGCTATGGTGATACTTTATTTGTACTGAAATGTGACTTTATTTGTATGTTAATAAATAAAGTTGCTTGGAGGTCAGAGCTAATAGTAAGCCATAGCAGAGCTGGGCGTTCATGGTGCACGCCTTTAATCCAATACTTGGTAGGCAGAGCTAGGTAGATCTCTGTGTGGTCAAGGATACAGCCAGCATTGGAGACACACGCCTTTAATCTCAATACCATAGAAGACTGGAGGTCTGTACAGACAGGCAATGATGAGGCAGTCATGTGGTTGGGTTTACAACAAATGAGAAGGCAGAACAGAAAGTCTATATAAAGACAAACACACAGGAAGTAGGTCTCTCTTGGCTGAAGAAGATCACTGAAGCAGGAAGGGTAAGGCTCTTAGCTCTGACCTCTTTGGCTTTTATTTTTACATTGGCTCTGTGTTTCTTATTTAATAGGACTGTTACTTCTACACAGGGCTACACAGAGAAACCTTGTCTCGAAAAAATAAAATAAATAATAAATAAAAATAAAATATCCAACGTCTCTCAACTGTGGGCTCCTGTAAAAAATATTCAAAGTCTCTCAACTGTGGGCTCCTGTAAAATCAAAAATAAAGTACATACTTTTTTACTTCAAGAATTAAGTAAGAACCAGGACAATTACATTCAAATCAAAGCAAAATCCCAAATTCAACAGTGTGAAAAATTCAGTGCTTGACATCTGGGACCCACTCAAGATCTCTGGGCTCCATAGGGCCTTGGCAATTCTACTTCCCTGGCTCTGCCAGCTGCAGCACATGCAGCTTGTCTCCTAGGCTCAGGATGGCTGTGCTCCACAGTGGCTACCATCCTGAGTGTGTTCATTCCATGGTACTGGCATCTCCAAAATGCTGTCATCTCCGCTGCAACTATGCTGTACCTTCTCCAAAAGCATCTTTTGAGCTCTCTGCGGGGGCTTGGACCCTGACAGACGGTGCAAGCGTGAGCTTCTGTCTGTGACCACTTCATACCTGGGACCACTACTTCAACAGAGCCCACACATTCACTGTGCCAACTCTTAACTACTCTCCATGACTCCTTCATGCTTCAAAACAGTACCACCTAGGAAACTCTTACATATTACTAAGTTCAGCTGATACAGCCTTGGTCCCATCTGGAACACATCTTCTCTACACTGACCCTGAGGAAACACTTCCAGAAGAATTTGCTTTAATAATGCTGGTCTCTTCTTAATCACAACTGATTCTTCTGCTGGATGACCATTATCAATTGTCCCAGCAAAGCAAAAATTTCACTTTAGTTGTTTTTGTCTCTTGTTAGTCATAGCCAGATAAACAGAACAACAGATTCTTTTTTTTTTTTTTTCTTTCGAGACAGGGTTTCTCTGCGTAGCTTTGCGCCTTTCCTGGAACTCACTTGGTAGCCCAGGCTGGCCTTGAACTCACAGAGATCTGCCTGCCTCTGCCTCCTGAGTGCTGGGATTAAAGGGGTGCGCCACCACCGCCCAGCTTGAACAACAGATTCTTAATTAAAAATATTAATTTCCCAAATAGAGTTTTAAAGATCTCTCAAACTTTCCATTGAAATTTCATAAACCAGACAGGCCTTCATTGTCTGTAGACTTTAAAGCCTGGAACCCCCCCCCACCCGCCCTTTTAAGTTATAGGACTGGACTTGTACACTTATTGTCCATCTCAGTGTTACCTTATTTCCCCAACTTCTCATTAAACTCTGAACACTCAGTGGTTTTTCTAGCCTAACATTGTAAACTACTCCATAGTCACCCCAAAACAACATGTTCAGTTCTATCACAGCATTAACCCCCTCCTGTACCAATTTGTGTTAGTCATTTTTCTGTGATAAAACACTGTGACCAAGAGCAACTTGAGGAAAAAAGGGTTTTTTCACCTTGCAGCTGTCAGGTCATACTCCATCACTGAGGGAGGTCAGGAACCTGAAGGTAGTAACTGAAACAGAAGCTGTAGAGAAATGCTTCTTACTGGTCTGCTCAGCCAATATATTTCTTAGACTATCCAGGACCACCTGCTACAGGTGGCACCTTAAACAGTGGGCAGGCTGCCTTAAACTCATAGAGATCCTCATAGAGTGTTGGATTAAAGATGTGTGTCACAGTGCCTGGTTATGACATTGACATTTTTATAATTATATAGATCAGGTTTATACATCTATTATCCATCTACTCTGTTTGTTCCTCTCACTTCCTCCCTTTCAATAATTCTCAGTTTTTGAAGTGTTTCCTCATAATTAGATTCAGGCTATGAGTATTTGGAATGAATCTACACGTCATTGCTAATACAGTGACCCTTTCAGGTTGTCATTTTCATAGTTACCATTTATAAGTGGTGCTAGTTTTAATCATTTGATGGAGACTTACTATGCTGTGCAGGCTGGTCATGATCCTCCTGCTTTTAGTCTTCCAAGTGCTGGATTATAGTAGTGCACCAGCATGGCCCAGCTGTGATACTGTTCTTTTGGTAGAAAAAAAAATTTAGTGACTGAGTGGCATGGAGAGTCATGGGTCAGCCTACCAAGGTTTTATAGCTCTTTAAAACACTGGATAGGACCAAACAAAACATTTTTACAAATGATAAGATAGCATTAGAAGCAGCCAGAATAAAGATAAATGAAGAATTCAAATTATAAAAATGAGACTTCACCAGAGAAAATAGAAGAAGAGCTGATGAAAATCGCTCCAGCATTAAACTATTGCTCAGAATGTCTGTTAGCCAAGTATTCACACTGACCACAATGCACTGAAGCTGTTCCCTGGGAAAGAGCTGCTTATAGGATGTGCTGTAAGAGGTGTGTCAGCTCAGAAGCAGTGATGCTTTCTAGGTCTTTGTACTTTCTGGCTTTAAATATATAACTGGCAAGAGTCTTAGAAATGCAGATGTTTCTCTGCGAACTAACATGTTGAAAATGAATGACAGGCCAAGAGCTGACAACACATGTAGTGTTTTGCTGTCCATTCTCACTGACAACCCTAACACATGACTGGATGATGGAGGTGGGACATTCTCCTCTCTTTTCCTTTGCTGGTTGTTTTGGTCTTAAAAAGCTCTTTGCCAATGAAGTGCTTTACCAAATTGATGAGTTTTCATTCTATGGGAAATATAACTGCTAAATACAAAATGCTACATTAAATTGATGTTTAGTTCCAAAAACATTAACTTGGTAAGAAACTTTAAAAAATTTAGTGACTACAATATGGTGTTGTCCCCCCTTCCCAAAGGGTTTCTTTGTGTAGTTTTGGTGCCTGTCCTGGAACTCACTCTGTAGACAGGCTGGCCTCGAACTCACAGAGGTCCGCCTGCCTCTGCTCCAAAGTGCTGGATTAAAGGCGTGCGCCATCAATGCCTGGCTACAAGAAGTTTTGGAGCTGGACATGATGTCACGTCTGTAATTCAGCACTTGGGAGCACAAGGCTGCCCCAGCTACATAGCAAGTTTGAGGCTAGCCTGGCTATATGAGACTTTGTCTCAGAAAAATAAAACAAATGCAGTTTTGAGGTTTCAAATACGATTTGTCTTGGGACTGGCAAGATGGCTCTAATGGTTAAGAGCGCTGTCTGCTCTTCCATTGGACCCAGGTTTGATTCCCTCACAACCATTGTAGCTTCAATCCTAGGGGATCAAAACACCTTCTTCTGACCTTCACAGGCACTTTACACACATGGTGCACTACCTGCAGGACATACATGCAGGCCAAACGCCCTATATGGAAAAATAAATCAATTAAAAATAAAGATTTGCTCAATGAGGCTTGATGGGAAACTTGATAATGTCCTTGCATCCATCACCCAATACATTTTTTTCTTCACTGAGCCAAAAGCACAAATGCTTGTTTTTGAAGTTATGATAACAACAGCCATCTAACTCCCTTCTTTTTCTATTTGTTTACTTATTTTTGGTGGTAGTGGATAAACCTGGCAGTGTTGTCCAAGCTGAAAGCATATAGGGGTCCACTAATGGGATATATACCTCAGGCTTCCTTTTTTAGTAGGTGGAATTGGCTATAAATTCATCCTCCTAGTTCTACTTTTAATCTCAGAACATTTTTTAAAGGTTTAGTTGACTTCATTGAGAAACTCTGCATAAGCTTTTAAAAATTTCTAAGGTTTGGAAGTACACCTGTCCTTGAACGTGAAGAGAAATGATTAAAGAAGGTTAGAAAATCATTTCCTATTCTCTTTTTCTGTCACCTTTCCTTCTGTTTGCTTATATTTCCTTTACTTTTTTATATTGCTTTTAAGGATCTCATTAATATACACACGTGTGCCTCCTTAGAAAAGAGGAATTATTGCTTTGAGTATTTTTGCTCTCAAAATAGGCTACAGATATGACCATTACTTTTGTAAGCCATGTTTGTTAAATTGTCCATTTAAAGCAAAGAGAGAGATAACTATGGAAAGAAAAGCAGCTAGAGAGGCAGACAGTGAGGAAGAACAGGTAGAAAGGAGCAAAAGAACTTGGGATGGGGGCCTGAAGTGGGAAAGAAGCCCCGAGAATACCTAGCCACTAGAACAGGAAACGGGTCAGGTCTAGTTTGAGCTTTCCCCTTTCAGTGAGTGCGTTAGAAAGTAGGATGAAGTATGGTGAACGAAACACTCTCATGCTTTATTCATCGGATCTGTCTGCTCAGAACTGAAGAGTTCCCTATAATAAGGTGACTTGACAGACTGATCCTAGTGGGTTAAGGTGGAAGAAAATATTAAGTGATGTGTCTTGGCTGGCTAGCATCAGCAAAGTTATTTTTAACTTCCCTTTTTCATCTTTTCATTGTTAACGCTCCTCACTAGCTACTAAGAGAGCAGTCAAAATTAGCAACTATATAAAATGAAGTTCCTCTTGTCTCTCCAGTCACTTCCAAAATAAACAGGGAGTAATATGGTCCGTATTTTGTCTCACTTTACTCTGAAGGCTAGCAATAGAGGAAGCATGGATTAGTGTGTAGTGATTTCGAGGCTCTGCCCTCTGGACAGATTCCCCTTGGAGAGCTGCAGCTGAGTGACAGGCCATGTGGCAGCAGTGCAGCTGGACGTCTGTCATGGGCAGATCTGGGCTGGGTAAATATAGCAGGAGCAGGATGTCAGTGTGGGAGATGGATTGTTCTGGGAAAGGAAGTCTTGTCTTTCCTCTGAGAAACAATTTCCTGACTTCTGGACTTTTGTTTTCTTTCTTCTTCTTCTTCTTCTTCTTCTTCTTCTTCTTCTTCTTCTTCTTCTTCTTCTTCTTCTTCTTCTTCTTCTTCTTCTTCTTCTTCTTCCTCTTCTTCTTCTTCTCCTCTCTCCTCCTCCCTCCTCCTCCTCCTCCTCCTTTTTCTTTCCCCTGAGAACAGAAGAGGAGTTGGCAGGCTTGGTACCCTTGCTAAATTCTGTCTCTGGTTGTCTGTCTCTTCCACATTTGAAGTTGAGTCTAAAAATTTTATCTATTTCAACAAGTTAGGAAATAGACCCAATAAATAGCCAGACCCATGACTTAAATTTTACTTTTTGTAGTCTTAAATCCCTACCTGCTTAAAGTCTCTTTTAAAAAGTAACCATTCTTTCCTCAAACAGACAGGTTGAGAGGCAAAAAATAGCCATACAAAGAAAAATCAACTCTATTGAAAGTCAGACATGAAGCACCAGCTGGCAGGAAACAGCTGGGATGTTTCTGGGAGCTGGGTTCTACCATAGAACTTAACCTTCAAGCTCTTTGTTTCTGAGCTACTAAGATGCTGCCTACCTAATAACATTCTAACTAAACCTACTAGAGGTTATATTTTTCAATTGAATAGAATTTCATGAATTATAAATCAATTTTGCATTTAAAAATTCCTTGGCTGGAGGCATAGCTTAGTTGGTAGACTGCTTGCCTAGCATGCATGGAACCCTGGTTTCCATCCCTAGTACCACACTGAAAAACTGTTAGCAACAGCACACCCTATAATACTACCACTTGAGGTAGGAGGATCAGGAGTTTCAAAGTCATCCTTGCTATAATAGCAAGTGAAGACCAGTCTGGGCTCTGTGAGACCTTGCCTCAAAAAAAAAAAAAAAAAAAAAAAAAAAAAAGCAAAAAACAAAAAACAATTCTTTTAGGCAGACTTATTTTAGAATAGATTTAGATTTGTAGAAATGTTGTAAAGAAGTTTCCAAATGGACTGGATAGATGGCTCAGCAGTTAAGAGCACTGCTGATGTTCTTCCAGAAAACTTGGCTTCTATTCCTATAGGTATGTGGCACTCAACCATGTCTAACTCAGTTTCAGGGACCCAATGCCCTCTTCTGGCCTCTGTGGATACTACACACATGCATGGTGTACAGACGTGTGTGTAGGCAAAAGTCATACACACACATAAAAATAAAAAGAAGTCAATAAAACTAAAAAAGTTTCTCATATGCTTCATACCTAGTTTCTACTATATATCTTACATTAATGTAATTTTCATTACAGTCATTCAAGTCATGCTGTATTTACATTTCTTTGGCCTTATTCTAAGGCCTTATTCTCTTCCAGAATCCACTTCAGGAACCATGTATTGGGCTGTCATCTCTCCTTAGACTCTTTATGGCTGTGACAGTGTTTCTCCTTTTCATTTGCATAGACTGTACCTTTTAAAATATTTTCCTCTTGCCGGGCGGTGGTGCGCATGCCTTTAATCCCAGCACTCGGGAGGCAGAGCCAGGCGGATCTCTGTGAGTTCGAGGCCAGCCTGGTCTCCAAAGCGAGTTCCAGGAAAGGCGCAAAGCTACACAGAGAAACCCTGTCTTGAAAAACCAAACAACAAACAAACAAACAAAAAAATTTCCTCTTTACAGCTAAAACTCAGGATCCAGCCAGGCGTTGGTGGTGCACACCTTTAATCCCAGCACATGGGAGGCAGAGGCAGGTGGATCTCTGAGATTGAGGCCAGCCTAATCTGTGAGTGAGTTCGAGGACAGCCACAGCTACACAGAGAAACCCTGTCTCAAAACAACCAACCAACCAACCAACCAACCAACCAACCAACTAACAACAACGACAATGACAAAAATCCCTCAGGATCCAGAAGGGTTAAAGATGTGTTCACTAATTTTTTTTAAACCTATTATGAATAGTGCTGCTAAGAAACATGTGTGTACATGTGTTTCAGTACCTGTTTTCAGTTCTTTGGGTGTATTCTTAGGAATGGAATTGCTGGGTCATATGGCATTTCTATGTTTAACTTTGTGAGGAACTGCCAAATGGTTTTCCTTGACTTTAGAGCCATCATTTTACATTCTCATGAGTGCAGAAGGGTTCAGTTGCTCTACATTCTCACCCATGATAGACAAGTATCTCTTACCCTGAGTAATGTCCCCAGCCCTGTTTTAAAAAATATAAATTATAACTTCCCAAGCTTTCGAGACTGAATTGGCTTTGATAATAAAGTTCTTTCCAGCTCTGGTTCTCCTGGTAACATCTTTCCTGAAATAACTGGCCTGCTCTTTGGGCCCAGTGTTTTAAGTTTTAGTTTTTGTGCTTAAGAATTAATTAAGAATGAATTTTTTAATTTAGGGCTATAGTTCAGTTGATGGAGCACTTGTCTATTAAGCTGACTTAAATCTCTAGCACTTAAAATAACAACATTAAAAGATGACAGTTTGTAGCAAATACAGTAATCATAGCTTAGACAAACGATCAGGTGGGTTGAAATCTGACTTGCAAAAAATCAGAAAAAGACAAAGTTTCTGGCTGATGGCACACACTTTTGATCCCGGCACTTGGAGATAGAGGCAGGTGTATCTCTGAGTTCAAGGCCAGCCTTGTCTACAGAGACAATTCTAGAACAGCCAGAGCTACATAGTGAGACCCTATCTCAAACAAACAAGTAAGTAAGTAAATAAATAGTGTCTTGGGATGGGATGTCATTCTGCCATCAGATTCCTAGACCATGTCATAGGCTGAATCTTGCTAACTATACAACAGTCTCAGTTTGTTTATAGATTTCCACTTTATCTGCCTACTTTATAAAATCATTTTCTTCTCTCATCCGCAGTACTGGTAGGGATCAAACTCAGTGTCTTGCACATGGTAGGCAAGGACTCTCCCACTGAACTACAGTCTTGTCCCCAGTAACCTAAAGAGGGAGTTAACTCTTTTTCCTGACGAGTGATTGATTCTTTTTAATTTCAGTTGTTACTACTATTTGTGTGTGTATGTGGGGCGATGGTGGTGGTGGTGGTGTGTTGCCAGGGGTCAAACCCAGACCTAATACATGTAGTTAGTGCACTCTTACCACTCTACTACGAGGTTACATCCTTACTCTCCAGTACTAGTGATACTAAAACTCCAGCCAGTCCAGCCAGATATGGTGTTGCAGGCCTCCACCAGGCAAGAAAGAGTTCAAGGCCAGCCTGATTGACATAGTAAGTTCTAGGCTAGTCAGGGCTTCATAGTGAGACCTTGTCTCCAAAAAGAGAGAAGAAGAAAGGAGAAAGGAAGGGAGAAAGGAGGGAGGGCACACTGGAACCACTGGGTCCTTGCTTTTCTCTAGAAATATATTTTCCAGCTGGGCAGTGGTGGTGCACGCCTTTAATCCCAGCACTTGAAGGCAGAGGCAGGTGAATCTCTCTGAGTTCAAGGCCAGCCTGGTCTACAGAGTGAGTTCCAAGAAAGGTGCCAAAGCTACACAGAGAAACCCTGCCTCAAAAAACAAACAAACAAAAGAAATATATTTTTCCTTTTTTTCTGAACAGTGTTCTTTTCAATTTACATGTTGAGTGATAGATTTTTCTAACTTTTAGAAAGATTGTTAAGTACTGAATGTTTGCTATGTAGTTCCTTACAATGCTGTAAATCAGAATATATTTCAGTATTTAATGCTAGTATTTTTTTTTTCAGTAAATTTGAATCGTTTCAAAGTAAGCAGATGGTAGTCACAATAATATTCCTCCGCCCATCAGTGCATATTGGTGTTGGGTTATGAATGTATCCTAACATTTGATCAAAGTCAGACTTTGAGTAAGTCAGTGTGGTGAATGAACAGGTATGTCTGGATTTGGTCTTGGGAGATTTGGGGATGTGGAAAGCATAAGAACCACTACCCCCCCCCCCTTCTGTAATGTACTGTGGTCTGTAATAGGTTGAGTTGTAACATTCATTAAACCACTCCTCACATTCCCTGTTTTCAAAGCTTATCAGATGAGTTTGATTTAGTTATTTGGAACCAAAAAGGCAGTTTGTGGAGCTAGGTCTGGAGCTACATAGCTGTAATATATCAGAGATCAGACTTGGGTCCCAGTGGATTATTCCTTGGGCTTTATTTGCCTGGAAGTATACACAGAGCCAAGTGGTATGTATGGGAAGCTTTGCTGGAATGCAAATTGAACACATTTTGTTGGACCTGTAGGGGATTTTCACTGCTTCATAATTTTTCAAAAGGTTTGTTATACAGCAGACAGCTACTGCCTCTTCTTTAAATCTGTAAATCCCCCTTTTTCCTGTTCTAAAGGTCAGATTTTTTTTGACAACTGTGTGCAGGAACAAATTTGCTAAATCCCTTCATTTTTATTCATACAAATATCAGAATTCAGTGAACATCAGTTATCCAGCATTTAGAGGTAAGGAAAAACTCAGGGAGAATCTTGTGAATCTCAACCTAGTGTCAGACCTGTGTCTCTGGGGATAAATTTGCTTCCTCAACTTTACCCCATAACTGATCTGATAAGAGACAGCCCTCTCACTGTGGCTTCCTTGTATTTGAAACCTATCTTTAATTAAGAGCTAGAATATAGGTAATATAATTAGCAAGAGGATATTGTTTTAGGCTTTTCTCATGGAGTCCTTTTTGACTATGACAGTGTTTAGATTAGTATTGGAAAAGATAGATAATCCCTTCCAGTGAAGCCATTTTTTTATCCTTACTTAACTTTTAGTGATACTTAGCACTGCCTATCTTTAGTTTGAAGATGATTCTTTCTTATTATATTATTTGTGTGTGTGTATTGTTTGAGCACATGGGCTCACACAGCAGTGATATTGGAGGTCGAAGGATATTGTGGATATTGTTCTCTCTTTCCACTGTTTGGTCCAAGGATTGAACTCAGGTTGTCCGGATTGGATGCAAGCACTTACCCATTGAGGCATCTCACAGCCCAGATGAATCATTCTTATTTATAGTTCATCAAATAGTCATATTATACATACAATCAGTTGTGTATCAAACCTGTTTGTTTGATATTATGCTGTCTATCACTGTGTAGCAAATTACCCAAGAATATGGCAGCTTTGGTTTTTTTAGTATTTTAAAAAGTTTCTTAGAGTCAAGAATTTGGGGCTACTTAGCTAGTAGGTAGGTTCTTTCAAGATACCAGCCAGGGAGACAGCCATTTGAAGGCGGAACTGAACAGGAAGGTTTGTTTCTACGCTTACCCTAGCCATTTCCAGAAGCCTCATTTCTTCATAGTGTAGACTTCTCAGTAGGCCTGCAAACCACGTGGATGCTGGCTCACTGCTAGGAGAGACGGTGAAGACTTAAACTTAAAAATATATATGTGTGTGTGTATTTGTTACTGGAAATCAAACTTAGGGCCTCATGCTTACATGCCAAGCACATGCTTTGTCACTGAGCTATATCCTCAGTCCAGAAGCATACCTATTTTTTATTGTTTGAGAATTTCATACATATAATATTTTGATTAAATGTACCCCCTCCCCATTTTCTCCTTTATCTCACTACTTTCCCCTTCCAACTTTATGTTCTTTTTTTGTTTGTTTTTGACACAGGGTCTTACTATGTAGTCCTGGCTGGCCTAGAACTTACAGAGATACTACTGCCTCTACCTCCCATGTGCTGGGATTAAGGCAGGTGTCACCATACCTGGCCTGTGTGCGCTTTTAAAAAATATTTACCTATTTTTTTATGTGTCTGTGTATGTGCCTGAGTGTATGTATGTGCATAGTAAGATAAATTTAAAATTACACATTTACTGGAATTTAAAGATTGATATATTTTTGTGGTTTTTTTTTTTTTTATTTAGTGTGTGTATGTGTATGAGTGCATGTATACAATGGAAGGTGTGTGTGGAGACAACTTGGAGTCAGTTCTTTTCTTTCCCTAAGGTGGGTCCAGGGTCATCTAGCTTGGCAGCATGCACCTTTACCCACTGAACCATTTTACAGGCCTTGGAGTTTCTATTATATGAAAATTTATATTCCCCTTACACTTCCCTCTCTCTGCTTCTTCCATGCTCTCATGTCTGAAATTAGCCTGGTATATATTGCAGATATGTGTGTAAATATTGCTTCAATGTGTTAGTTGCTTTATCTCTCTTGTAATCTCAGCCTCAAACACAAAATAAAAACCCTCTTTTCTTTAAAATAAGCCTAGTAGATGGTCTATCCATTTTCCTCCCCTTTTGGTAGGACTTCATGGCAGTCCTACCAAGGAACCATCTCCTCATAAGAGCCTACATTTGGATTTAGATAATCCTCAGTACCTTTCAACCATTTGCCACTGAGCCTTTAAAGTTTGGTACAACTGAACTAAACTGAACAGTTATGATGATACTGTGATTCTTTCAGACTAAGAAATAAAATGACATGGTTTGAGATAGTCTCATGTATTCCAAGCTACTTTGAACTCCATATATAGCTAGACTGACCTTTGAACTTTTGTTCTGTATGTGGTGTATGTACTGATATTTGGGGTGTGCATGTGTTTACTATATGTGTTTGTATGTAATAGAAGCCAGAGATTGGCTTCAGGTGACTTCCTTGATTGCTGTAAATTGTGTGTGTGTGTGTGTGTGTATAATATATACCGCATATATGTGTGGATGTTAACACCCATGCACACATACAGATCCCAGAAAAGGATGTTGGATGCCCTGCTTTATCATTTTCCCCCTTAAGGTAAGGTTTCTCACTGAATCTGGAGCTAGGCTGGCAGCCAGCAAGCCCTTGCAATCTTCCCATCTCCACCCTGAGAGTGCTGGGGTTACAGGTGCACACATAGCCTCACTTGCTCAGATACTCATTGTTGTTCAGCAGACAGTTTCCCCATTGAGCCATCTCCCAGCCCCATATTGAAAAAAATGGAGGAGGGGTGTTGTCTCATAACCAAGGCTTGCTTTAAACCTTATGTAGCCAAAAAAAAAAAAAAAAAAAAGACATCCTCTTTCCTCCACCTCCAAAGTGGTGAGATTATAGGTGTTTTTCTCACCTTGTTTTGTTTATGCTGTGCTGAGTATTAAACCCAGGGCTTTGTGCAAGCTAGGCAAGCACTCTACCATTGAGGTATATGTTCAGCTCCTTCCTTTTGGATATTATCAAGGAGCCTCATAATAGAGATTAAAGTCTCCCCCCCCCTTTTTTTCCTCCTTCTTTTCCTTTTTTCTTCTTCTTGAGACTGGATCTTACTACATAGCCCAGGTTGGCCTCTAACTCAGAATAGTGCTGAATGCTGCAAGTGTCTTTTTTTTTTTTAAAGCCATTTTTGACTATTTCTGTTCTAGAGGTGTGTGTGTTGCCCCAGGAATTGAACCCAGGGCCTCATTTATGGTAAGCACTGTACGAGTTGAGCTTTCTCAGCCTGCTGTGAGGGCGTTGTTGGTTCTTACAGAGAGGTGCTCATGCATCACCTAGTTTATTGAAGTTTAGAAATAACAGGTCCTGGATGAGTCTTTGCTCAGGGTGTTCACGGGAGCAGTGAGTGTGAGGAACAGGCAGTCAAGATGTAAGAAGGGGTAGATGAGGACAAGGCTGACACAGACCTATAAATATCGTAAGGTCTCATTGAGTGCTTTGAAATAGTAATTAGGTCACTTTTATTGTCTTCTCCAAGACTTTGATTGGTTAGCTATGAAGACAAGGCATTAGAACTTTTGGAGAGAATGCTACTGTCTTGACTCACAGAGAACTGATAGGGTGTAGCTCAGTTGGTAGAGTGCTTGGCTGGCATCGCAAGGCCATGGGCCAATCTCTAGCACCTCAGAGACAGGTACCTGCTTTTAATCCCAGCACTCAGAAGGTGGAGGTAGTGGAGGCAGGAAGATTAGGAGTTCAAAGTCATTTTTCTGCTGTATAACAAGTTCAAAGTCAGCTGGGATACATTAGACCCCTATTTAAAAAGTGCAGATTCTGGTCAGCTCTGTCTCTTTTTTTTTTTATTTTTGTTTATTGAGACAGTGTCTTACTGTGTAGTCCAGACTATCCTGTAACTTAGCTGGCCACAGCTTCCAAGTGCCAGGATTACAGGCTTGCACTATTATGCCCAGCTCAATTCTGCCTGTTATAGACTAAAACAGTTCTATTGTAGTATAGGTGTAAAGTTTAGTATTGAGACTTAGCTAAAGATAATATCCAGCTTTCTAAGCAAGAAGATGGAATTCTAAGCAGTGAAAGGACCTTACTGATAGACTGACCACATGAACAGGGGAGCTGGTGACCAAGCAATTATTGTTCTCACATACATCCCATCAGGCTGTCTGCCGAGAGTTAGGCTAAACTCCTAGAACTTTTTTTTTTTTTAACTCAAAAAATTATTTGTGTGTGTGTATTGTAGATATGTGCATATGAGCCCTCAGAAGCCACAGGGGTCATCAGATTTCCTTGGAGTTAGAGTTGTAGGTCATTGTGAGCCACTGGACACGGGTACTTGGCACTGAACTTGGGTCCTCTGCAAAAGCAGAATATACTCTAAACTGCTGATGCCACATTTCCAGTCCCTCCTAGGTTTTTTTTTTTTTTTTTTAAATGAGGTCCTAGTTTCTAGTATTTTCTTCTTAGGGGAGAGGGTAGGGATCTTCTTGTTTTCTTCTCTAAAATAGGAAAGTTGACCAAATGATCTCTAAAATCCCTAAAGCTGAAATATTCTTAGGACCTGTTTTCTCTCTCCATATAACTTTTGAAATATTTTCAGGAGGATTCTGTTCCATATGCATGTCATAGAGTGTACTTGTAATGAGATTTTTGGTGTCAGAATATTACAGACTACAGTTTAAAGGAGAGAATATGTACAATCTGTGCTTCTGTGCATTTGTAGGCAGCCTAAAGCCCTCAGTTTCCTTTGTGTTTCTATTGTGTATGTTGAACATCCTGAATCAGAAATCAAAAATAAAAAAATGCTATGAAATCCAAAATGTTTGAGTAATGGCATGCCAAGTAAAAATAGCACAAAATATTATATTGTATAGAATTATCTGAAGCATATATATTATATGTAACATATATATTAGAATGCAACTGAATTTTGTGTTTAGACTTGTGTCCCATCCCCACGATAACTTATTATGTTAATACAAATGTTCTAAAATCTGAAAAAAATTGAAACAATTCTAGTCTCAAGTATTTTGAATAAATGATAATCTGTAATAACATTGTTTCAAAATATGGTTTCAGTTATTCTCAGTAACTAATACAACTAATATATTGCTATTAAAAAGGAATAAAACATAGCATATACCAAATAGGATGCATCTATAGTCTAGCCCAGCTTTTTAGCTGATTTTTAGTCTATATTCTTTATTCTAGTTAGCTTGATCTACAGAAGAAGAATAAGGCCATGGTTTGAGCAAGATCACATATCATTAGCTGAGAAAGCTAGAATTTGGGCTCCTGATTCTTTGTCCATTGTTGATGCTTCTGAGAAAATTACCCATCTGACTGAAATGAGAAAATGGGGTTTGGAGACTGGAGAGATAATTCAGAGTTAAGTGATAATTCAAGTGCACTTGCTGTTCTTACAGAGGACCTGGGTACCATTCCCAGCGTCCACAATGGTTGCTAACAGCCATTGATAATTCAACTTCCAGGAAATCTGGCACCCTCTTCTGGCCTCCACAGGCACCAAGCGTGCATGTGGTATATACCTAGATACATATAAACAAAACAGTCATACACATAAAATGAAATAGGGATTTGTTTTGTTGTTGTTGTTGTTTTGGGGTCTGGTTTTACTTGGCAGTTTTGTTTCCTTAATTAGGTTTTTTTTTTTCTTTCATTTTTTTTCCTTTTATTAGAGATTTTTTCTATTTGTTTACATATCAACCACGGATTCCCCTGTCCTCCTGCCTCCCACCAGCCTTCCTCCCAACCACCCTCCATTCCCACCTCCTCCAAGGCAAGGTCTCCCCTGGGGAGTCAGCAGAGCCTGGTACATTCAGTTGGAGGCAGGTCCAATCCCTCCTCCTGCACCATGGCTGAGCAAAGTGTCTCAGCATAGGCCCTAGGTTCCAAAAAGCTGGCTCATGCACTAAGGACAGGTCCCGGTCTCACTGCCTGGGGACCCCTAAACAGTTCAAGCTAATCAACTTTCTCACTTATCCAGAGGGCCTGGTCTAGTTCCATGGGGGTTGCTCAGCTATTGGTTCACAGTTCATTGTTTCCACTAGTTTGGCTAGTTGTCTCTGTAGCTTCCAATCATGGTCTCGATATCTCTTGCTCATATAATCCCTCCTCTCTCTCATCGATTGGACTCCAGGAGCTCCACCTGGGGCTTGGTCGTGGATCTCTGCATCTGCTTCCATCAGTCACTGGATGAGGGTTCTATCATGACAGGGTGTTTGGCCATCCGATCACAGAGTAGGTCAGCTCAGGCACCCTCTCGATCATTGCCAGTAGTCTATTGTGGAGGTATCTTTGTGGGTTTCTGGGGACCTCCCTAGCACTCTGCTTCTTCCTATTCCCATGGTGTCTTCATTTATCATGGTGTGTCTTTCCTTGTTCTCCCACTATGTACCTGATCCAGCTAGGACCTCCCGCTCCCCTAAGCTCTCTTTCCCCTGACCCTTGCCCTCCACCCCACCCCCCCATCCCCAGTTTGCTCAAGTAGATCTCATCCATTTCTCCGTCACTGGGCGATCCCTGTGTCTTTCCCTAGGGTCCTCTTTACTAGCTAGCCTCCTGGAGCTGTGAGTTGCAGTCTGGTTATCCTTTGCTTTACATCTAGTATCCACTTATGAGTGAGTACATACCACGTTTGTCTTTCTGAGTCTGGGTTACCTCACTCAGGATGATATATATATATATCAATATATATATAATTTTTTCCTGAGACAGTGTTTCTCTGTGTTGTTTTGGTGCCTGTTCTACATCTCACTCTGTAGACCAGGCTGGCCTTGGACTCACAGAGATCCACCTGGTCTGCTCCCGAGTGCTGGGATTAAAGGTGTGTGCTACCACCACCGGCCCTTAATTATTTTAAATTTTGCTGTTTGTTTGGTTGTTTCTAGGAATCAAACCCAGGTCTTGTGCATGTTACATTCATGCTGTACCACTGATCCACACCCCTGGCCCATCCAACCTTAGCTATTTGTTTTTACTATTTGTTTTTATATTTATTTATTTTTTTCAAAGATTTATTATGTATACAGCATATATGACTGCAGGCCAGAAGAGGGCGCCAGATCTCATTACAGATGGTTGTGAGCCTCATGTGGTTGCTGGAATTGAACTCAGGACCTCTGGAAGAGTAGTCAGTGCTCTTAATCACTGAGCCATCTCTCCAGCCCCAGCTATTTGTTTTTAGAACACTGGTTATAAATTTGGCTTTTTCTCCTTTTTTGTAAGGTGGTGGGATAAGACATACAGTTTTCAATCCTAGTAGAAATCGTAGCCTAGAAATGGTTTTTATTATTATTTTTCAGATGACAAAGAATTATAGAGCCCAGGTAAGTAATAAGCATAAAAGTTAGGCTAAGAAATAATTGGTGTGTGTGTGTGTATGTGTGTGTGTGTGTGTGTTTATGTTGGTCTGTGTATATGAGTGCAAATGTCCATGGAGGAAGGAGGGTGTTGAATCCCTTGGAGCTAGTTACAGGCATTTGTGAGTCACCTGATAAGGAAGCTGGTAACTGAACTCAGGTCCTCTGCAAGCAGAATGTTTTTGTTGTTGTTTTGAGACAGGGTTTTTCTGTGTAGCCCTGGCTGTCCTGGAACTCACTCTGTAGACCATGCTGGCATCAAACTCAGAGATCCACCTGCCTCTGCCTTCCGAGTGCTGGGTTAAAAGGTGTGAGCCATACACACTGCAGTACATTTTTCTTAACTGCTGAGTCATCTCTTCAGCTGTTTTCACTTTATTTTTTGAAATGGTTTCTACTGAACTTGTAGTTCATTGATTGGGCTAGACTGTGAACCCAGGAGTTCTGCCTGTTTCTAATCAGCACTAGATTTAGAGACATGTGCCACTACACCTCTGTTTTGCATTGGTACTGGGATCCAAACTCAAGCTCTCATCTTGCATGGAGAGCATGTTGCTAACTGAGCTATCTTGACAGACCTTTGTAAGGTGTTCTGCTATAAAGCTATGCCTTGGTTCTGCTTCCAGACCAAGCTGGACAACCATGATTTGAGCAGTTTTGTTTTATTTGCAGCCTTAATTTAAAAACCTAATATGTTGGTTTTGTTTCTCTGAAAAAATACTCCAAAGAAGTCAGTAAAGGAGGAAATATTCATCTTGACTCATAGCTTCAAAGGTTTCAGGCCATGATCACTGTGCTCTTGTGTTTCTAAGCCTGCTGAGGCAAAGCATCATGGTGGAGAGGTGTGGGTGGGGTGGGGCTGTTTGTCTTGTGGCCACTAGTGCCTAGAAAGTGAGGAAGAGCCTGGGGACAAGATGCCCCACCTTTTAGGGCACTCCCCAGTGACTTACTTCATCTAACTAGGTTCCACCTAACAGACCATTCAGCTATGAACTCATTAGTGGACTACTCCATTGATAAGGTTAGCACCCTATGGTCCAGTCACTTCTCAGTTGACACTGCCAGCTGGGGACCAAGTCTTCATCACACATGAGTGTTTGGGGATAGTACAGAGCCAAACTGCAACACCTACTAAACTAGACCTGGCTGTCAAAAGTTTGTTCTGTACTGACAGGTTCACATAGCAAACATCATTTGAAGCAAGGTTTATTGGAAGCACCAGAAAAAAAGCAGATTGTCTTACAGATAGATTTGAATAGTCTTTCTCTGATTCTAGTCTCTTTTTTAATCTTCTTCTCTTCTTCCTAAATATTCAGATATTTCCTGTTTAGACCAAAAGGCTGTCAAAGGGAAGGAAATGACCCTTTACAATTCCTTTATGTGGAGAATTGGAAGTTATTTGGGAACTTTATAAGCTTTTGGAACCATACTGTTTCCCTAAAGAACCCTCTCATTTTTTTTAAGCTGGTGTGGCAGTGCATGCCTTTGATCCCAGCACTCCAAGGCAGAGGCAGGCGTATCTCTGAGTTCGAGGCCAGCCTGGTCTACAAATTGAGTCCAGGTTCAATTCCCATCACTTATCATGGCTAACAACTGTAACTTGTAACAGCTAACACTTCTAACCTTTATGGGCACCAGGCATAAACTTAATGCCCAGTTAAACACGTAGGGAAAAAGGCCAGGCGGTGGTGGCGCACACCTTTAATCCCAGCACTCAGGAGGCAGAGGCAGGCGATCTCTGTGAGTTCAAGGCCAACCTGGTCACCAAAGCAGTTCCAGGAAAGGAGCACAGCTACACAGAGAAACCCTGTCTCGAAAAACAACAACAAATATATATATATATATAATATATATATATATATATATATATATATATACTCTAGGGCTGGAAAGATGGCTCAGTGTTTGATGCCATCTTTGCAAAGATGACTGCTCTTACAGAGGACCCTGGTTTGATTGCTAGCATCCACATGGTGGTTCAAATCCATTTGGAATTCCAATTCCAGAATCCTCTTCTGGCCTCTATGTGCACTGTACACATGTGATGCACAGGTAGACATGTAGGCAAAACACATAAAACAAAACTAAATAAAAGCTAAAATTTTAAATATTTCTAGGCTCAGCATGCTAATGTATGACTGTAATCCTGTGACTTGAAAGATAAGAAATAAGGGGATCATGAGTTCAAGCCCTGCTTGGACTGCATTGGGAGACTCTCTCAAAATAGAAAGTTAAAGCTATTATCTAAAATTAACCATGAATTTATCTCTATAATTATTTACAGACCCATCTACACAGGTTGGCATCATGTTGTATAATAGCATCAAATATCTTTTTAATAGAAGGTCTTTTATACTCTTGGCATGGGTCAGGCTATCTAATGATTTAATAAATACTGACATATTTTTTTAGTAGGCATTTCATTTGGCAAGATTTTATTGGTCTTATGCAATTATTGATGGTAATATTATGTGTTAGGCATTTTGCATATATAATCATCTTTAATCTTTTCAAGAATATTTCAAAGGCCAACAAGATGGCTTAGCAGGTAAAAACACTTACGTGTAAGCCTGACAGCCTGAGTGCCACCGGGATCTCATGGTAGAAGGATATGATTGACTCCCCAAAGTTTTCTTCTGAACTTCATGCTCCCACTGCAGCAAGCTTTGCCTCCCGACACCCTCCACCAATAACGCATTTTAACAAAGAAAGTATTTCCAGATAATACTATGAACAGTTTATAATAGGAGAAATAGGGTCCAAATGGTGATGAACTTTTAGGTCATCTACTTAGTAAGTGGCAGAATGGCGATTCTAAATATGGACCATTTCACTGATTATAGTTCCTGCACTTGCCTCTGTATCATGTTGTGTTGAGAGCCTGGGATTGCTGACAGAAGACAAACTCGTCTCAGTCTTATTTTTGGAAAATAGGAAACTCGTATTCTGTGGTTCACAAGAGCTCTTGATGTTTCAATCAGGATCATAGGCTGCTGTCTCTCTTCTCAGAGCCTAGAAGAATAAGTGCAAAATGGCAGAGCTAGTAAGAGTATAGGTTCTAGACTAGAGATATGCAGACCTGGTTTAAATGTTGGTCTCACTGCCTCTGCCTCCTGTGTGCCTGAATTAAGGGCATGTGCCACCACCCAGTGTTGTACACCTTTCTAAATACAGTAAAAATATTGAACTAAACATTTCAAAGTGGTGAACTGTTTGGCATGTGGGTTATGTAATCAAATAAGTAAACATGAAATGCCATACCACATTTTGGGGGATTCCTTGTCTCATAATGATTTGTCTGGGCATTATTTATTTTTATTTTTATTTTTTTCCTTATAGGTTTTATGTATGTAGTTTTCCAGTGTTGTGTTTTATGGGGTTCTGGTGCATGTTAATGTGTGTGCAAATATGTCTGTATGTGTTTCTTGTGCTTTCCTTTGTCTCTTTTTGTTTGTTTTATCATATTCCAGTTTGTTTTATTTTATCTTATTTTGTTATTTTAGATGACTTTTTGTATTCTAATGAGAAAGAGAAAGAAAGAGTGTGTATTTGGGTGGGTGGGGAGTTAGGGAGGATCTGGGAGGAGTTGGGGGAGAGGAACCATAATCAGAATATAGTGTATGAAAAAAAAAGAAATGCCATGCCAAATATAAATAATTATGCTAATATATATATGGCCTTCTAATAGAAGGAGTTGGATTAAAAACTTCAAAATGGTTCTATTGGCTGTTGTTCTGTTGGTTGTGGTAGCACACACAGTGGGATATTGCTGAAGAGGTCATCCTCTCACCTCTCCATGTGCACCCCCCCTCCGCATATAATAAATAGCAACAAATTTTAGTTTGTTTGTTTGTTTTTCAAGACAGGGTTTCTCTGTGTAGTTTTTGTGCCTGTCCTGGATCTCGCTTTGTAGACCAGGCTGGCCTTGAACTCACAGAGGTCCACCTGGCTCTGCCTCCCAAGTGCTGGATTAAAGGTGTGTGCCACATCGCCCGGCCAATAAAAATTTTTGAATGGTTCTGTTGACCGGTAGACAAGGTCTAAGATCATCCCCAAATGATGGAATATTTAATGGTTCTGAAAAACTATCCTATTTAATCTGCTAAGGAAATACGATCATCGATCATCGGTAATTTTGCAAGGGAGGAGGTTTAGGGACAGGACATCACTTAGTTTAAACACAATCTCAAGCCAGGTATAGTGGCATGCATTCTAGAGGCAGAGGCAGGTATATCTCAGTGAGTTTGAGGCCAGCCTGAGCTACATAGTGTGCCACCCCCCTCCAACAAAAAATAAACAACAGAAATCTATTTCATCTGATGGTTTTTGCTCCCATCCACCCAACCAGATACTCAGCACTGATTTAGACATTTTTGATTGCCACAGCCCAAGGAGAGATGTGTAGGTGCACCTATGCTCTGTATGAGTGGAGGTCAGAACAACTTACAGGAGCCAGTTCTGACCTTCAATACATTAACATTTTTTTTTCAAGAACTTGAGAGTTTTGAGAGTTTTAATTTTATTTTATTTTCTTTCTTTCTTTCTTTTTTTTTTTTTTTTAGGTTTTTCGAGACAGGTTTCTCTGTGTAGCTTTGTGCCTTTCCTGGAACTCACTTAGCCCAGGCTGGCCTCGAACTCACAGAGATCCGCCTGTCTCTGCCTCCCCGAGTGTGCTGGGCGGCGCCGCGCCGCCCGCCCCGCCGCCGCCGCCGCCACCACCGCCGCCCTGCGAGAGTTTTAATTTTCATATTTAGATCTTTTATCCACTTTGAGTTAATTTTTTGATGCCTTTACAGTTGAATTTATAATTTTTTTCAAATTTTTCTTTTCTTTTTTTTATTGTTTAAAATTAATTAACTTATTTATTTTTCTATTATCAGTTTGATACAGTATGTATTCTTATCTTAATAGTGAGATGTTTCATTGAGGCTTGCTCAGTAATTGAGTAAAACCAAAATTTATTATAAGCCACAGTCATCCTAGGGACCTCCATGCTATATATATAGCCTCCATGGTTCTGTGGGTTGTAGTCTGATTGTTCTTTATTTATATCTAGGACCCACTTATGAGTGAGTACATACCATGTTTGTCTTTCTGTGTTTGGGTACCTCAAGAATGATTTTTTTCTAGTTCTATCCATTTGCCTGCAAATCATGCTTTCATTGTTTTTCTCTGCTGAGTAGTACTCCATTGTGTATATGTACCACATTTTCTTCATCCATTCTTCAGTTGACAGGCATCTAGGTTGTTTCCAGATTCTGGCTATCACAAATAGTGCTGCCATGAACATAGCTGAGCATGTATCTTTATGGTATGAGTCAGCATTTCTTGGGTATATGCCCAAGAGTGGGATGGCTGGGTCTTGAGGTAGTTCGATTCCTAATTTTCTGAGAAACCGCCATACTGATTTCCACAGTGGTTGTACAAGCTTGCATTCCCACCAACAGTGAGGAGTGTTCCCTTTGCTCCACATCCTCTCCAACATTGACTGTCATTGGTGTTTTTGATCGTAGCCATTCTGACAGGTGTAAGATGGTATCTCAGAGTTGTTTTGATTTGCATTTCTCTGATGATTATGGATGTTGAGCATTTCTTTAAATGTCTTTCAGCCATTTGTGGTTCTTGTATCTTCATAGGTATTTCTTTCTTTAGGTTAGGAAAGTTTTCTTTCTGATTTTGTTGAATATATTTTCTGTGCCTTTGAGTTGGTATTCTTCTCCTTCTTCTATCCCTATTATTCTTAGGTTTGGTCTTTTCATGGTGTCCCAAATTTCTTGCACGTTTTGTGTTACGACTTTTTTGTCTTTAGTGTTTTCTTTGACTGACGAATCTATTTTCTCTATTGTGTCTTCAGTGTCAGAGATTCTCTGTTCCATCTCTTGCATTTGGTTGGTTATGCTTGTTTCTGTAGTTCCTGTTCGATTAGTCAGGATTTCTATTTCCAGCATTCCCTCAGCATGTGTTTTCTTTATTATCTGAAAAATTCATTTTTCAGATCTTGGAATGTTTCTTTCATCTGTTTAATTGCTTTTTTTTGGCTTTCTTTGATTTCTTACAATTTTTGTTTGTTTTTCTTCCATTCTTTTAAGGGAATTTTTTATTTCCTCTTTAAGGGGATTTTCATTTCCTCTTTTAAGGGCCTCTATCATCTTCTTAAAGTCATTTTTAGGGTTGATTTCTTCTGTTTCTTCTG
The DNA here is from genome assembly GCF_004664715.2 of Peromyscus leucopus. NCBI lineage: Eukaryota > Metazoa > Chordata > Mammalia > Rodentia > Cricetidae > Peromyscus > Peromyscus leucopus. The sequence goes on along the minus strand of NW_023505202.1, from coordinate 52,451 downwards.
TCTTGGTATGTTCAGGTCTTGCAGGTGTAGAATCACTAAGTTCTGATGTTGCCATATAGGTCTTTATGTTGTTGCCTGTATTTTTGCACTGGCATCTACTCATCTCTTCTCTGCTCGGTGCAGGCGGTGTCTGTGTCTGAAAGTGTCTCTCTTGTTCTAATTTTTAGTCTTGGTTCACTAGGAGTTCTTGGTAAATTGGTGCTGTTGGGCTGTTTCTTTGGGAGCAGCTGATCTCAGTGGGTGAAGTATATACTTATGTTCTGGTGATCTGGCGGCGCGCTACTTCTGTGTTCTCAGGTCACCTTTTGCTCATTCATCAACTCCTCAACTGATCTTGTTTCCTCAGACTTCAAACTGTAGGGATCTGAATCCTCTCCCGGATGGGTTTCAGCTGAGCAGGGTAGTCTCACCAACACCTCCAAGTTGTTGGGTTTCGCAGGATCAGCAGCTGGGCCCTAGTTGGTCTCAGACAGAGTGTTCAGAATCCGTTCTGGTTCCGTCCCATGGAGATAGCTTCTTCCCCGGGTGTTGGGATTAAAGACATCCCTGTTTCAAGCTCTGATTAAGAGCTTGTTTTCACTAACTCTTCAGTGGGTAATAGCTCAGTTTCTGGTCTTTATTGCAACTGTGTTTGGCTGCCACCCACCGGGCCTGCCTGCCTCTGAGGGCCAACGCCGCTGCCGCCACCACCACAGCCGCTGGGCCTACCTGCCTCTGCCCTGAATTTATATTTTATAACATTATTTCTAAATAAATTGCATCTTTAAAATTTTTTTCATTTCATTATTTATATGTGTAGGTGCTTTACTTTCATGTATGTCTGTGCATCATGTGTGTGCAATGTCCTCAAAAGCCAGAGCACAGCATTGGATCCTCTGGAACTGGGGATACAGATGGTTGTGAGCCACCATGGGTGCTGGGAGTTGAACCTGGATCCTCCAGAAAAGCAGCTAGTGCTCTTAACTGCGGAGCCACCACTCCAGCCCCAAACTGTATCAGTGCCTTTCTCTTGCATATGAATGTCTAGTTGCCCCTCAATCTTTATTGAAATGCTTGTTCTTTCCTCCTTGAATAGTCTTAGTACCTTTGTCAGAATCAATTGGCCATAATGACCCTAGTGTAAAACTGTTTTACTTGTGTGTTTGTTGAGACATGTCCTCACTATGTAACCTGGGCTGGCCTACAACTTGCAATCTTCCTGCCTCAGCAGGGATCATAAGAGTGAGCTACATGCCTGGCTGAAAAATCTTACGTTTGTTTAACACAGAGTTTTTATATAGCCCAAGCTGACCTCAAACTCACTATTTATGACCTTGAACTTCTGATCCTCCTGCCTTGACCTTCAGGTTCTGGGATTATCAAAGTGCTCTCACACTTGACTTCCTGGCTAGAAAATCTTGATTACTCTCTAATGGATTAGCTACCTAAAGAATAAGTGTTTCATATGGATGCTGCTGTGCCTGAGTAAGAAGATGCTAGAGTTAAGGTATCCCTGAGCTTCCTCTTAGCATATACCTTGGCAGCTCATAGCATGCAACAACCTGATCCTCAGCTATTAGATCATTAATGATTTCAATAACTGTGCCACTAAACTCTGTACTCAGTATTCTGAATCTACCCAGTATTATTTTTGATACCATTTTTTTTGTTACCAGGCATGGAACCCAGGGCCCCATGCATGTTAGAGAAGCACTCTACCACTAAACCATATCCCAGGTTTAGGATATCTTTTTTGTTTGTTTGTTTTTTTGAGACAGGGCTTCTGTGTAGTTTTGGTGCCTGTCCTAGAACTCACTCTGTAGACCAGGCTGGCCTCAAACTCATAGAGATCTGCCTGGCTCTGCCTCCTGAGTGCTGGGATTAAAGGTGTGTGCGGCAGGATATCTTTTAATATACAAAGCAAATACTCTTGGTGTTCAACCTTTTTCAAAAATTTCCATAACTATTCCTGAATGTATTCTGCTTGTTGTTATATAATTCTTAAATAAGTTTATGAGGTAGGGTTGGGTGTTTTTCTTTCTTTATGTTACAGATGTAGAAAGAGGCTTAAAAATTTTATTTCCTATGATCACATTAGAACTAAGATGTAAATCTGGGTTTTTCTGACTTCAAAGTCACTGCCTTTAGACAGTACATAATGACATCTCCACATGAATATATGATTGAGTTCTAAGAGCAATAAACTATGAGGCTGGAGATATGGTTCAGGGGTTGAAACACTGGTTGCTCTCCCAGGGGACCTGGATTCAGTTTCCAACAACCATAGTAGATTATGACTGTCTCTAACTCCAGTGCTAGGGGATCTGATGCCTCTTCTACTCCATGGACACCAGTCAAAATACCCATACATAAAATAAAGAATGAAAGAAAGCTGAGCATAATGGTACATATCCTTAAAAAAGGACAGGGAGGCAGAGGCAGGCAGATCTCTGAGTTCAAGGCCATCTTGGTCAACAGAGGAAGTTCCAGAACAGCCAAGGCTACACAGAGAAGCCCTGTCTCAAAAATAAATAAATAAATAATAAAAATAAATAAATTGCAAATGTATACAAATAGAACAGCAAGGTTTAAGTTTAAGCCAATACATACCTGAGGGCAGAGTCTTAAGCTATATTTTACATTCACTGATTTTTCCTAGTATATATTCCAGCCTAGAAAAGGGGGTATGTACTATTTTTTGAATACGTGCTTTACATCTCATAACCTCACAATCATAGTCATCATCATGTGGGGACTTTTGAAGACAAAATCATAGCATTGTAAAGAAAATTATAGCTTTGCATGGTAGCACACACCTGTAATCCCAGCACTAGAGAGGCTGAAGCAGGAGGATTGCCTCAAATGTGATGTCAGACTGCACTACATAATGAATTTACAGGCCAGCCTGGGCTACTGTGTGAGACCCTATCTAAAAACAAACAAAAAAATCCCGAATAAATAAAAGTTATAGCATATTAAGACCTTGACTACTGCTGGGTGTTGTGGCGCACACCTTTAATCTCAGCACTCAAAGGCAGGGTCAGGCAGATCTCTGAGTTCAAGACCAGCCTGGTCTACAGAGCAAGTTCCTGGACAGCTAGGGCAACACAGAAAACCCTGTTTTGAAAGCCTCTGCCCCCCCAAAATAGATTTTTTTTTTTAAAAAGGACATGGCAATCCATTTCCTAGGTCAAAAACACTCACAGCTCATGTGTCTGATAATAAATGGAAATTCTACATAGGCTCTAAGGAGAATCCGTTTCCATCTTTCAAATAATTTACAGCTTAATGTCAGCTAAACTTAGTAACATCTGTCCATGGCAAGGAGATTCTTGGCTAGCTTTGCATGGTCATTCTAGGACTTCTCATAGACTCTTGAAATGTGATGGCCATCAAAATGTCAGCACTTACCTACTGTCCACACTTCAGAGACATGATTCAGTTTGCAGGTCAGTGACTTAGTAAATGAAGAAACAAGACCAGCTTTACATCTAACTCAGGAATGTATGCCTGGGAGGCTGGAGAGATGGCTCAGGGCTTAAGAATATTGACTGCTCTTTCAGAGGACCTAGGTTCAATTCTCAGCATCCACATGGCAGATCAAAACGATCTGGAACTTTAGTTTAATGGGATCCAATACCCTTTTCTGATCTCCAAGGATACTAGGTACATATGTGATACACATACATACATGCAAGCAAAACACACACATAAAAATAAATAAATCTTTAAAAAACATCAAACAAAGCCGGGCGGTGGTGGCGCACGCCTTTAATCCCAGCACTCGGGAGGCAGAGCCAGGCGAATCTCTGTGAGTTCGAGGCCAGCCTGGGCTACCAAGTGAGTTCCAGGAAAGGCGCAAAGCTACACAGAGAAACCCTGTCTCAAAAAACAAAAAAACAAAAAACAAAAAACAAAAAACAAAAAAACAAAAAAAAAACATCAAACAAACAATGCCAGGCAGCAGTGGTGCACGCCTTTAATCCCAGCACTCACAGGCAGAGCCAGACAGATCTCTGTGTGTTTGAGGCCAGCCTGGTCTACAGAGTGAGATCCCAGACAGCCAGAGCTACACAGAGAAACCCTGTCTTGAAAAAACAAAAAAAACCAACCAAACAAAAATGCTGTTAGTAAATCAGAATTCAAGCTTCGTTTGAGCTTGTATCCAGAGGACACTGGAGGTGTATATGAAACAGCAGATGGACAAGAGTCTTTGTAACTAAATGTTACAACACTTGCTTAGCATATAGAAGCCCTGGATTCAATCCCTAAAACTTCAACATTTTTGTTAGGAGGAGTGTGGAAACAAAGCTCGGTGGTTGATACTTGACTCCATGTGAGCTGTAGTTCAATCTCCAGCACAGCAAAGAAGAGAGAGAAGGAGAGGGAGGGAGGGAGGGGAAGGAAGACAGAGACAGATAAATAAGCAAGAGATTGAAGTAGGGAGGATTGCAAGTTCCTAGGTAACCTGGGCTGTGCAGAACTGAAGGAGTTTAAGGCTCCCCCCCCCCTTATGTGTAAGAATCTGTCATTTAAAGGGAGGTAGGAGGGAGGGAGGAAGAAGGGGAGAGAAAGAAAGAGGGAGTACTAGTGACAGTCACAAACTTGGTGTTGTGTGACAGAACTGTTCCTGGGGAAACGCAGCACACACATCTACTCATCTCAGATAGGGATACCTCGACAGACCAAAGTATGGAAACCACCTGTCCTGGCTAGTTTTATGTCAACTTGACACAAGCTAGAGTCATTTGAAAGGAGGGAATGCCAATTGACAAAATGCCTCCATAAGATCTGGCTATAGGGAATTTTCTTAATTAGTGGTTGTTAGGGAGGCCCAGCCCATTGTGGGTGGTGCCCCCAGCCATTTGTGGTGTTGCCATCTCTGGGATAATGGTCCTATTGCTCTTGGAAAGCAGGCTAAGCAAGCCATGATGAGCAAGCCAGTAAGCAGCACCCCTCTATGGCCTTGCGTTAGCTCTTTCCTCCAGGATCCTGCCTGTTTGAGTTCCTGTCCTGACTTCCTTCATTGATAGACTATGATGTAGAAGTATAAACCAAATTCTTTCCTCTCTGTTGCTTTTGGTCATGTAGTAACCCTAAACTAAGACACCAGCAAAGTCCAATTTGGTGAACCAATGAGTTTTATTCTGGTTGTTCACAGGAATATGGGTGAGGGTTACTTACAGGAGCAGAAATGACTCACAGACAGCTGCATTTATTGCCAAAGCCCACTGAAACATGGGTGACAGTTCACAAAACTGGGCATCTGGAGGGCATTGCACAGCCTATAGGCATCCCAACAGGTTAGAGAGCGTCCTTTCCTGGTGCCTCATTTGGTCTAAACCTCTCCTAGGCAGCTCAACTGGTTTCTTCTGCTTTCAGGCAGAAGGTCTGCTGTGAGACTGTTTGCAGCTGGTGCAGTTTGGCCTCTCTTCCTCCCAGAGGGACTCTCCACTTTTATTGCTTACTCAGACAGGGAGGAGCCTAGTAAGTCTGGTCAGGTTCAGGGACTTCCTGAAGTTCCTTTGAGTTGTTTACCTTCCTGCTAAGGAGCTTCCCTGCAGGGTGGAATGTTTCAATCTCATAGGAGACTGTTAACAACACTTAGCAAGTAAAAAGGTCCCCATAGAACTTGTATAAATCAATTTTTTTATAAACAGCAAATTTCCTAATAGAAGAATGTGCAAAGACTACTTTATTATAGAAGGTATCTGAGTAATCAATAAATGTAATGGGGGGTTGGAGGTTCTAGAGACATGGCTCAGCAGTTAAAGAATATTACTCTTGGAGAGGACCAGAGTTCAGTTCCCAGAACCCAGATCAGGCAGCTCACCTGTAACTCCAGCCTCCTCTTCCAGCCTTCTTCAGCACCTGCACTCATGTACACATGCCATTCTGAGAGCGGATTGGAAATTGGAAAGTAAATTGTAAAGTGGCTAGTGGCTACTTCTATTTGGGCTGAATTTCTATGAACCAGCACATTCTGTGTCTAAGGATATGCCCAATAGTAACTTGTCCATGTATTTAACAAAAGATGTGTTTGAGGATGTTTATAGCAGTGCTGTTCATAGGAACGTCAAAAAAAGTAAACTATCTAAATATCCATCAGAAATAAAATAAGTAAAATGCAGTGTATTCTTTTGTGTGTGTGTGTGTGTCAAAAAACACTTTATTTAAAGCAAAAGAATAAATGACTCATTAGTTATAAAAATAAGTTCATAGTAAAATATGCATGTTTCACACATATGGAGTCATAGCACTCAGGAGGCAGGGGGAGTATGACCTGAATCCAGGGCCAACCTGGGCTACATATGTAAACATTAGGTCTATATAGGGATATATTTATATGATTATTTCATATATTACAAAAACTGGGACAATTAAATTGGGAAAAGGCAAATTCACAGAAGATGTCGGGCCAAGTCTAACAGTCCTCTGATGTGCCCAAGTCCTTTAAGGACTCATTGCCAGAGCTTCTCAGAAGATGAATCTGAGTCTTGAGCATCCTCTGGTTCTTGGGCTGCAGATGCCATGGGAAGTGGAGCTTCAGCTGAGGCTGTAACTTCAGCTACTGCTGGGTCAGTTGGGGCTTCATTTGCTTCGGGTTGGTCAGGGTGGGCAGCCACAAGTGGGGATTCAAAATCAAACAGGTTCTCTTTGGGACTACACCTGGCACCCTCACAGGCCTGATCACCATGGAGAGAAGCTTCCAGGCAGGTGTTGAGGTTGGGAAAGGAGCCCACACCAGATGTACCTGGAGACATGGACTCTCCATTGGCTGAGTACAGATAAGGGACCCAGGAACCGGTTGACTCAGAAACACCTTTACAGCTTCCACTTGTCTCTGGCCCTCCTTCTGAAGCATTCTTCCGTTGGTGCTTGGCCTGTTGGTTCTTGAACCAGATCTGGATCTGTTGCTTTGTCACGCCCATCTCTTGTGCCAGCTCCATGCGTTTCTCCAGGCTTGGGTACATGCATTTACTGAAATATTCTTGAAGCAGCCCCTTTTCTCGATTTGAATACACAGTTCGTGTTTTCTTCTGTCTCTCTGGAGAGTTGAGGGGAACTTTCTGGTTGCTGTATGTATCTGAGGGCTCCAGAAAGTCTAGGGAATCCTCAAAACCAGAACTCCCTGAGGAACATGAGGGTAACTGGGGACTTGGGTTCACTGGGTGGGTTCCCAGTGGTGGGAGACCTGGGTACATTAGGGGACTTGTTTTCATTGATGGTCCTGGGGACACTTGAGGACCTATGTCCCTCTCAGGGTCTAGGTGCCATTGGAGATTTGATTGTGTTGAGGTTGCTTCAGCAACTAGAGGACTTTGTGACATCTGGAGATTTTGATGGCTTGCTGGGATTTGATGTCTTTGGAGGCTTGACTGTACTGGGTCTCCTGTGGGAACTATGGAACTTTGAGTTATGTGCTGACTTAGTTTGCCAGTGGGGACTGGATGCCACTGGAAACTTAATTGCACTGAAGTTCCAGCAGGAACTAGGGACTTTGAGATAGCAGGTGAGGTAGTTTGCTCATAGGGCCTGGATGATAACTTTGGAGGCTTGATTGATTGCACTGGAATTCCTTGGGGCACTAGGTGACTTTGAGATACTTGGAGACATAAGTCTCTTGCAGGTTGTTAAGCATTTGGAAACTGGATTCTCTTGGTACATCTGAAGACATTTGGAGATTTGGATGCAGTGGCAGGGTGGGGTAGGGGGGACCTTGGAGAAATTGGGGGCCCAACTCTCTGGGTATTCTGTATCTATTGGAGGCTCTCTGGGCGCTGGTGGATATGAAGGCATGCTGCAATGTGATCCTACTGGAGTATGGTCCTGTACTGGGAAACCCTAGGTATCAGCAGGCTTTCCCATCATGACCAGATCCCAGCTGGTGGTTCAATGCAGTGTATTCTTACAGTGGAATACTTTACAGCAATAAGCATTAGTGGGATGGGGCTGGAGAGATGGCTCAGAGGTTAAGAGCACTGGCTGCTCTTCTAGAAGTCCTGAATTCAATTCCCAGAAACTAACTACATGGTGGCTCATAACCATCTATAATGAGATCTGGTGCCCTCTTCTGGGGGTCTGTATACATAATAAATAAAGAAATCTTAAAAAAAAAATTATTGGGTTGTAGCATATTATAGTATACATGAAATTTTCCCATGTTGGTAAATGATTTCAGTGTGGAGTGAAAGAAAGCCAACATAAAAACTAATTGCGTGATATTATTTATGTAGATTAGTGCTGGGGATGTAGCTTAGTGGTACAGGTACAAGTCTGTGGGTTAGTCCTCTAGCACCAAACAAACTAAAGAACTGTTTATATAAAGTGTAGTCAAAACTGTCCCATTTAATGTTAGAAGCCGCAATTGTGGTTCCTTTTAGAGCCTTTGCAACTATGAGAGATCATGATTGTTTTTGTTTTTTTGTTTTTTTGGATCCAGTAGTTTAAATAGAAAAGTGAAAGTGAAAATTGATTCAGTTATATCTTAGAATATTATATACTTCAACTTAAACATGTCCTTAAGGGAGCTGGAATGATGGCTCAGTGGTTAAGAGCATTTACTGTTCTTGCAGAGGATCCAGATTCAGTTCCAACATCCATATGGCAACTCATAATTGTAACTCCAATTCCAGAGGATCCAATCCTCTGTAGGTGCCTAAACACATATGGTATACATAAAGGTCTGAGTTCAATTTCTAGCACCCACATCTGATGGCTCACAAGTTTCAGGGGAACTGTCCATCACCCTTCTTCTGGCCTCCTTGGGCAACTATATTAAGTGTGGCATATACATGCATGCACATACACACACACAGAGGAATATACAAGCATGCATATATATATATATATATATACAAATTCATACATACATACACAGAGAGCGGGATACACAAACATGCATACACATTCACAAACTCATACATACACACTGACACACAGGCATATGCACACATATACACACACACACTAAATAAATTTCGAGGGGAAATTTTTTCCTTAAAAAGAATATTCTTCCATTGATGTTCCTCTTGGGAGTTCTTTCTTAATTTTTCTTAATTTATGTTTTTTCTATTCCAAATAAAAACAACCCTCTTTTTCTTAAAAAGATAGGGAAGGGCTTAAATTTGGAGATTCAGAGCTGGGCTCTCACTAACTAAAGCATTGCTCATAGTTAAAGGCCGTCCTGGTTTATGATAGTGAGCTCCAAGCTAACTTGGGCTATAGATGAGATCTTGCCTCAGAAAAATACCCCCATTCCTGGCTAAAAAATTATTTTCAATTTTGGTTTAGTTTATTTTATGTTTTTAGGTCATGGAGAAAATCTCCTATTTTTGGTTCTTGGTTTGTGGTTGTTTAATTTAGGAGAAATATGACCAACTGTATTTTACATGCAACATACGGGCCTCATCTTTTCTGTTGAGCTTGAAGAATTATGCTGGAAATTGCGGAAAAAAAGGACATCATGTGGATAGTTAGAAAAGATATAGGGGAATTTGTAGTTGATACAAATGTGATGAACTGGAATAGTAATAGTGATTATTTGTATCTTCATTCAGATGAAATCTATTCTTTTTTTTTTTTTCTTTTTTTCTTTTTGGTTTTTTTGGAGACAGGGTTTCTTTGTGTAGCTTTGCACCTTTCCTGGAACTCACTTGGTAGCCCAGGCTGGCCGGAACTCACAGAGCTCCACCTGCCTCTGCCTCCCGAGTGCTGGGATTAAAGGCGTGCACCACCACCGCCCGGCATGAAATCTATTTTTATTGTTGATGTCAGAAAATAAAAAAATGTCAATAGCTGAAAAGAATCTTGACAAAGTGAAAAAGTTAGTTGTATGTTTCATGCTTTCTGTTCCCAAGAGATTGCATTTTCAAAGTTAGCTACCCAAGATGAAAACTGAAGCTGTATCTGCCTGCTTATTCTTCTTAACCTGCATTTTGGTTGTTCAGTTCTTCCTATTAATATGATACACTGCATTGGTATTGCCTGTCTGCCATGCCTATATTAGCAGAGAGATTCCTATTAATCTGTATTAGGTTTCTGTTAGGTCATTTCTATTACTAGCATCCCTAAATGAGGTATGCATGCAGATTTGTTGTTCTAGTGGATATAGTAGATTTACCTGGGACTATTAAACCTTGCAGCAGCATTAGCCTAGAGGATGTTGGAGATTTGCACCTAACTATAGGGAGTTACTGTTCAGACTGTGGTCTTTTAAACCAAGACTTTTCATTACTAATCACAAGCCACATTTGCAGTGAGATTGAAGAAGAGAGTTGGTTTTCTGTTTATTGGAGGGTGACATGAGCAGTGGGGCAGTGGCAAAGAGCCTTGTTGCTCTTGCTAAATATACATCCCTGACAGTTGGATAATAGGTTCCAGGAAGTTCAGTGGAAAATTAAAACAAAGCAACATTTATAGCTGATTGAACTTGAAAAGCCATTTTGGTGTTGAATGGCAAATATGTGGACTTCAGCATTCTAGAGCCTGATGCATCCTGCTGGATGGCCCTGTCTCATGTACATGATGGCCTGGGGACTCAGCAGTGTTCAGGGTGCTCTCCTTTGGAGGATGCTTTGAAGGAAAAAAGCTTGCTGCCGGAAGTCTCCTTTGCATAGACTTATGTAACACAAACTGCTCCTATCAAGGAACATCTTTCCATTGATGATTAGAGACCTTCATGTTAGAAGGACTGGAATGTCTGGCAAGAGTATGTGCTAGAAATACTCCTAGTCACCTAGTGAGGCTGGAGCTTCAAGCAGATTATTCTGGTGTATTCACGTGATCATAGCATGGTAACACTTCTGATTATTGTCCCAACTTGTCCTGAGGGTCCTGGCATAAACTTCAAGTTTAAATCAACTCTGCTCTGATGAGAGCTTGTATTCCCATGGGACATGATCTATTTTCTTAGAACCAGGAGAGAAGCTTATAGGAAACTGGAAGTAAAGGAAGAGTCACAGGAACTATAGTGGAGAGAGACTTGCCTTTTTTAACTGTCAAGAAAATTATTTTGCTTGGCAGTTGCATCCATTACAAGGGTTTAATTTGGAATAAACCCACACTTAATGGTATCCCAAATTATGAAGCTGATGCTGTTTTTCAGTTTGACTTCCCTAACAGATTGAGCTTTGCCATGCAACTCTGTACCTGGTTTGTCCTCAGAGTCATGGAGGAGGATGGGTCTTTAGTGATTTGACTTGGTTGTGTCCTAATGTTTTCTCAATCTGCATAGTGTACTGGCACCATGAATTTGCTTCTGAGCCAGTTTAAATTCTAGCTGTGCTTTTTCCTGTGTATTCTTCAGCTGCCTGGGTGTGTTTGTCTTGGTGGTCTCTAAAATGGTGAAATTAGGGCCAAGCTATGAGGAAATGCTGGTTGGCTCTGTGGTGTCTTAGAGATACAGTCTTCTTCCTAGTGTGCTTGCTTTGGCAGACCAAAAATATAGCTCTGAATGTGAATCAAGAGTGACCCAGCTGGCCTAGCATTTTGTATACACTAAGGAAGAATTGAACAGTGAATGAAGGAAAGATCTCATGACTTGAAAGCGTATTCCATGTATAATAGACATGGGTTATTTTTCCATTTTTTATGGAAGGGAAACCATACTCTAGTGAGAAGTTTCGTGTTCTGAGTACACCAGTAAATTCATACTGCAGTTAGTATTCTTCTTTTCTTGAAATAGGAAAGTGATTTATGAGGTGTGGGCTCTTACATGAAAGAAAACAAAACTGGCTGCTGTGTGGGCCCATAAATTCCTGTGCCATCTTGGTGGTGTGGGTTACAAGAAGATGATGAGCAAGCTGCCTGGCCCCCCCCTCACTGGGGCTCAGCTGCCCCAAATACTTGTGATATTGAAGGTTTTTATGAGCTCTTCTGGACTGGGATTCACTACTCTCCATCCTGGTAGGTGAAGATTTGCAGGCAGAATGTAGAAGCCCTCATTAATCTTCCTGGTCTTGTTGAGGATTTCTTGCCGACTGGAGCTACTATTGAAGAATGGATTGGCCTTTTCCACTGAACTGCAATGGCTCAGATATATAATCCCTTTAATGCCGCAGTTCATGATATAGTCATTAGGTGACTTGAAACTAATCCTATCCACCTAACTAGTGTGATTTATTAAATACACACATAGAGATCGAGTCTGAATACAAGCTAGTCAGATCAGCAGCAAATAAATACCTTTGTGCATCTGTATTAATGCTGGTTGATTAGGGCACAATTGCAGGCTGACTGGGGAGAAACAGGGCAAAAGGAAGCTGAACTCTCAGAATCAGTAGCATTTGCCCACCCCTGCCCCTCTTTTATGTAGCAAAACAGATAGCAACTCATGCAAGAGAGTTGATATCAGTAACAAGGATTCTAAGTTATTTAATTCTGTGCATGTGAAATGAAGTAAGGGAAAAATCCTATAGAAATACTTTAAAAAACTGAAAGACAGGCTCAATTAAGAAAAAAAAATCCTTAAACTTTGAATGACTTCCCTCTGTACTGCTGCTACTACCCTTCTTCCTTCCTCCCTCCTCCCTTCTCCCCTCTCCTCCCTCCCTCCCTCCTTCCCCTCCCTCCCTCCCCCCTCCCTCCCTCTCCCTCCCTCCCCTCCTCTCCCTCCTTCTCCCTCCCTCCCTCCCTCCCCTCCCTCCTCCCTTCCTTTCTTTCTTAAATGTCTCTGTAGCTGAGGCTGGCCTTAAACTCTTAATTTTCTTGCTTCAGCCTCTTAAGTGCTAGGATTACAGGCATGAACCATCACTCTAAGCTTCCTTTAAAGTTGTAAAAGTAACTATTCAAGCCAGAACTCAGTACTGGTAATACAGGCCTGTACTTCCAGCACAGGAGGCAGCGGCAAGGATCCTGAGTTTGAGGTCAGCCTGAGCTACATAGAGAGACTAGGTAGATGGCGCAGTAGTTCAATTCCCAACACCACACGGTGTCCCACAACTCTCTGTGACCCCAGTTCTAGAAGCTCTGACACCATCTTGTGACTTCTCAAGCACCAGGCACACACGGTGCACTTACAGTTAGACATGCAGGCAAAACACTCATACACATAAATAAATCTGAAAAAGTCACTTTGTTTGTTTTTTATTTTTGTTGTTTTATTTTTGACAAGGGTCTGACTGCAGCACTAGCTGGTCTAGCCTCAGACTCAGAAATCTGCCTATCTCTGCCTTCTGAGTGCTGGAATCAAAGGTGTGTGCCACCTCCATAAAAGTAACTATTCGGATGAGTTTTCTATGACTTTAAGTCTAGTAGTAGTAGCCCAGGCACTGGTCACGCCAGGCTTATCTAGTTTTTTCACCTTTCAGGACTTCAAGGCTTGATTTTTTTTCTTCTTGAAAGGGTCGAGAAAGTAGAACAGCCAGGCCTACCTTATGATAACAATTCTCTTCTCTGATATCCTTGCCCAAGCTAGCAGAATCATAATTTCTTTGTAAATAATTGAGGTTTATCATTTTCCTTTCTCAAACCTCCTTTTCTTCCCCCTCTTTGCTCTTTCAGCAGAGATGGCATTAATATGGAAAACATCTACCTAGCTGGCTTCGTTTAATCAGGCAAGTCTGACATTTGTGAAACCTCTCATTAACATTTTCCCCAAAGAGCACAAAATGGCTCCATCCGTATACAGCCACCTCCAAGTTTAGGCTGCTTTCCATAGCCATTGGCAGCCTCTCCTCAGACATGTTACTTCTAACCTCTCATGTCTGGCCAGCAGCACTGGTCACATGTGTGGGGATCTTCTGTTCAGGTGCTGCCTTATTCCTTGTAAACGTTGCTTTTTACTAGTTTAACCTGGGAATAACAGGTTATTTTTTTTTTTATTTAATGGAAAATTGGCGTGTCTATTTATTTCTTCAGTACTTCCACGTGTCCTTTTTCAACTACTTCAAGAACAATAGTTGACTGCTACTATGTTCATATCTTCTGTACCACACTGTAACTAACAAAAGCAAAGACACTTTGTCTCTGGCTGCCCTCCAGGAGCATTTAAACATTGGTTGGCTATAAAATAGAATATATTGTAGCATTCTATACTAAAGCAGTAGCCTTCTATGGAAACACAAAAAAGAAGAGGCTAGTTCTGAGAGTAAGAAGTCAAGGCTAGTTCCCTCATTGAAACTGAGACCATAAACTGTAGGAGAGCCAGACTTAGACTCTCAGTTTTATTACCATCAAAACAAGACCTCATGTTACTTTTGCATAGCTTGACCAAGAGATGACAAAGGGAAAGCACTTTACTTTTGTTTTAAAGGCTTTTAGCCACTGTCTTTGACTCCATCCGTTTCAGGCCCATGGTTAGGTAGAACCTCACTCACAATAGTGAGAGAGGGGAAGAGGGGAAATATTCACCTAATAGCAGATGCGAGGCAGAGAGGGGATATAAGAGACTGGGGTGCAGATCAATTCAGAGACCTACCTCACTGCTGCCTCCAGCTGTGCCCACCTCCTAAAGTTTCTTGACCTTTCCAAAAGAGAACCATGCTGGGGACTGGCATTCAACAAATGAAATTGTGAAGGATGTTTCCCATGGACATCATTGAGAACGATAGGGACTAACTTAGAATAGCGGTGATGACACATCATAGTAACAATAGAATGCCCTACTTTACTACATACAAGATAATGCTTTCTTTTTCTTTTTTCTTTTTCTTTTCTTTTTTTTTATTTTTTTTTGTTTTTCGAGACAGGGTTTCTCTTTGTGTAGCTTTGCGCCTTTTCCTGGAACTCACTTGGTAGCCCAGCTGGCCTCGAACTCACAGAGATCCCACCTGGTCTTCTGCTTCTCCGAGTGCTGGATTAAAGGCGTGCGCCACCACTGCCCGGCAATGCTTTCTTTCTTCATTCCTTTTTTCTACTTTTTTCAAGGCAGGGTCCCTTGTTTCTTTCTTATTTTATTTAATTTATCTCTTGTTGGTTTGTGAGGCACCTATTGAAATATCGTAAGTGTGCACTTTCTCAGCTGCAGACAGGGTTTCTCTTGTAGTTTTGGTGCCTTCTGGAAAGACCAGGCTGGCCTCGAACTCACAGAGATCTGCCTGGCTTTGCCTCCCTGGATTAAAGTGCGTGAGACTACTCGAAATTTTTTCTGCTTGGATTACTCCATCACTGCGAAAGCGTGCAGGCATTAGATCCACCATAGTTTCTAGTAAGACCAGCTAACTCACAGAGATCTGCCTGGCTTGCCTCCGAGTGCTGGATTAAAGGCGTGAGACACCACTGCCCTGCCTTAGGTTATATTCTTGAGATTAAATTCAGTTCCCTTCCTTCCCTCTGGATTTTTGTTTATTTTTTGCTTCTCTAGCTTACTAAGGACATGGCTGTTACTTGATTTCATTTACCCTCTCTCTCGTGTTTTCATCACATCAGTAGTGAGTATTCAGCAGTGTTAGGAACAGAACCATCTGGTCTTGTGTGAGCCATAGTTTTAAACTGTGGCATTGGGATGTAGCTCAGTGTTAGGGCAAATGGTAAGTACACACAAGTCCCAAAAAGAATGCAAAAACTTCAAAACCATAATACTGTTAGCTGTACACGGATGGAGGCACTGCCTTAGAGGTTGAGACAAGAGTCACCGGAGTGGAGGAGTTCAGGGCTAGCCTCGGGCAACAGTTTTAAAACAAAACAAACAAAACGAATGAAACTTGTGTCCAAGTTAACAAGTGGCAACACTTGGTATGCCTAGTGATCAGAAACCTTAGTCACTGAATTTCAGAGGTAGAAGGTCATTTCTAGGGCCGAGGAAGTGACTGGGTCAGTCGAGTCCTTGATGCTAACCATGAAGACCTGCGTTCAGTCCCCAGCAGCCGTATAGAAAAGTGGCGTGGTGTGCTCTTGTAACCTAGTGCTGGGGAGGCGCTGACAAGCCCGTCCCTCTGAGGCTTTCCCACCAGCCAGCTTAGCCAGTCAGTGAAGTGGGTCCCGGGGAGAGGCTTCGTCTCAAAAACCAGGTGGGCAGCTTCTGAGGAATAACACCAGAGGTTGACCTCTGACCTCCTCCACATATACGTACATGTGCCTCCTTCCCACAACTCAACAAATTAAAAATAAAAGAATTTTGTTGTTTTTTTTTCAAGACAGGGTTTCTTTGTGTAGCCCTGGCTGTCTTGGCTAGCTCTGTAGACCAGGCTGGCCTCAAACTCAGAGATCCACCTGCCTCTGCCTTGCAAGTGCTGGGATTAAAGACATGCACCATCATTGCCCATCATAAAATAATTTTTTTAAAGGTTTAAGTAAATATAGGGAGAGTTAATATCTTTATATTTGACCCCTTATCTGTGTCTTCTCTACATAAAGACGTCTTTTGTGATTTCAATAACATTTTTAAGTACTTCCCATTTATGTCTATTTCTAATTAAGCTTATTCATATATATGCATATATAATTTTTAAAAATTATTTATTTATGTGCCTGTGTGTTTGTGTATGCCTCTGCACATGAATGCAGTAACCACAAAATTTGGCCGAAGGCATCAGATCCCTGGAGCTGGAATGACAGGCTGTTGTGAGTTACTTGATGTGGGTGCTGAAAATCGAACTCAGGTCCTCTGGAAAACGGGAGCACTCCTAACTGCTGTGCCGTCTCTCCAGCTTTATATATATACTTTTTGGTGGCTAATACAAATAAAATTTTCTCCATTATAATTTCATTTTATTTATTTATTTTGAAATTAAGCTTTGTTTGGTTGCCCTAGAATTCTTGGGCTCAAACAGCCTCCTGCTTCAGCCTCCTGAATAGCTGAAACTTCAAACCCATGCCCTCTGCTCCCAGCCAGATTTCTTCTCCCTTAACTAATCCCGGCTAGCTCCTCCTGTGTTCCTGTACTATAGTCTATTTATGCCCGGTACAAAAGGGACCACTAGCTTTGTTTTTAATAAAGTGCCAATTGCTTCACACCTGTCTATTGCTGTGCAGCATGACTCTAAAACTCTGTGACTTAAAACCGCAGCCATTGTATTATATCTCACAATTCTTTAGGCTGTCTAGAACTCAGTTGGGCATTCTTCTATGGTCCTTCTTGGATTCTCCTAGAGTCAGACATTATTTGTCGTTTGTAGTTTGGTGCCATGTGGCTTCTTTTGATAAGATGCCTCAGTCTTCAGGGCTTTTTCCTCATGACTGCTTTCTTCTGCAGGGTCAACTTTGTACATGACAGTTTACATCTTCAAAATGGGAGAACAAAAGCTTCAAAGCTTTTTTAGTGCATAGGCATGAAAATCCTAAATTGTTGTTTCAAAATTCAAGGCCTCCTTCTTTGTGGAGGTGTCATTTTATAGACTGGGCTTTGGAAACTCCCCTAGTAGCACTTGGTAATTTACGCTTCCCCCTTTTTTTTTTTTCCTTTTATTCTTTTTCTCCCAGGTGTCCACCATAGAGCCTACCATAGTCTCGGTCCTGTAAACATCTTTAATCTGGTCAGCTTCCAGTACCAAATAGTGGTATTTATTGTTATGAGAAAAAAGTTTGTTTGAAAAGGATAGCAAAGGAAAACTTTTTTAGTGTATCCATCTTCCCGTTTGCTAGCCTGGGTGAAGCGTAGCTCCCATGGACAGAAATACAGAGTTCATTTGAGCATAAAATAGCAGGCGAGGAAACAGGTGTCTATGTGCTTTGTTGTGAATTCTGCCTACTCTCCAGGAAGACAGCCTCCCCCTCTCCTCCCCAGCAGAAGGCCATCCCCTTCCTTCATTACAAACCTTCATAAGATTTCCATCTATGCTGGTCCAAGTAGAAATGAGGCAGAAATATACTTTCTCTTTTTTCACATAGTGCTTTTTCCTCCTCTGAGCTTGCTAACCTCTAGCTTAAGTATTCACCAAGTAAAGATGTATAGTCTTCCTCCCTTCCTGTCCCTCACTTAGTCTGAAGGAAGGCAGCAGGTGATAGAACGCATAAAGTATGGGGGTGGGAGGTGAGAGGGGGAGGAGTTTTCTCATACACTATGGATGTTGCTCAACCAAATGTGTGAAATTGAGTCAGAGCCACAGCATGTGTTTCAATTTTCCAGGGAATTTCCTCTTCCTAACTGTAGGTTTAACCCTTTCTTTTGTTTAATGCCAAGAGCTACTTAAAAACATAAAATAAGTTACAAGTAAGATGGAAAAAATGTTAAAATTCCACAAGACCTCTCTTGGACTCTGGATCTCCAGCTTATTTCCTGCCAAATGGCTATAGAAAAAGGCATTGACTTTGAAGTCAGGTAAACACAGGTTCAAATCCAATCTCTAGCAAACATGCCTTATAGAGTTCTTTTGAGAATTAATGAGAATGTATAAAATGCCTACCACAGTGTGTACATTGCACATACTTGATACGTGTTTTGATCTACCGTCTACTTTCTAGAATTTTTTTTTTTTTCAGACAGTCTTGCTATGTATATTCTTGAACTTTCAGTTTCCTTCTGCCTCAGCCTCCCAAGTGGTAACAGTTGTGTGTGCCCTCTGGCTTTTGTAGAGATCGATGTTTTCATCCCATGCCACATTGGGTTTGCCATGTTAGCAGTTTTTCACGTCTTACAGTTGTTGCATTTTCTCCTGGAATCTAACTTTGTATGAAGGACAAGTAGGCGTTTGCACAGAGGAGGATAACACGGCTTGCCTTTTCCATCTGCTCCTGGAGGCTACTCGAACTTGTAAGAGTTCTGAACCTCACCTTTAAGAGCTAAAGCAAAGCACACAGATCACATACTCCTAGTTTTTTCAGTTAGAGTCAAGCTGTGTAGCTCAGACTGGCCTCAAACTTGAGATCCTTCTGCCTCAGCCTCTCAAATGTTTGGAATATAGGTTTACAACTCACTTGACTGCTTATACACTTTACAGGGAGTTGGGAGAGTCGCCTCAGTGCAGGGCAGTGGCAGCTCTAGAGTCAGAGCTCTGACTTACTTACTCATCAATGCTGTGGCTGTAAAAACTAGGGTGGTTTTGTTTGTTTGTTTTAAAGAGTTCATTTGAATGTGTTGAGGTAGGAAAGCTTGCTGGACTGAGAATAGTATTTAGGTCATCAGTCTGATGGCAAGTGCGCTGAGCCTAAAATCAGGTGTGCTGAGAAAAAGCTGAAGGAGCTTTGTCATCACTCGTGTTACCAAGTGGTGAGCCCTGAGCCAATGGCAAGTGACTGTCCACTGAACACTCCAGAGCCAAAAGCTGCAGCTTAGGCTCATGCTAGGCCTCAGCTAGCTGGAGCCCCTCTGGGCTATATTAGACTCTGTCTCAAAACAATAAAAGATACGTTAGAGTCCAAGGGGCTCAACTCCTTCTTGGAGCCTCCATGGCTCCTGTGCTCACAATATGTACAGTTAGAAATAAATTTTAAAGCCAGGCAGTGATGGTGCCTTCCAGAGGCTGGTGGATCTCTTGAGTTCGAGCAGCCTGCTATACAGAGCAGTTCCAGACAGCCAGGGCTACACAGAGAAACCTGTCCAAAAAACCAAAATAATATAATGAATAAATTTTAAAAGAAAGAAAAATCATTTATTTTTCCTAAAGTTGTCCAGGGGTACTGAGGTGGCAGCCCAGCCAGCTGTTAAGCTTGTGGTATCTGGATGGTGGATTTGGGAAACAAATTTATGTCTCTTCTGTCTTGATTATTATTCCAAGTAGGGAGACTGGCCCCAATGCTCCTGATTCTCCCTCCTTCCTTCCTTCTTTCTTTTGTGGTGCTGGGGTGGGGAGAGTCAAACCAAGATCTGTACTCCAGTTAGACAAGTTCTCTACCACATGTACACATACAAACACACCACTCTCTTTTTGTTTTTTTCAAGTGTAATTAACATACAGTGAAACATACAGAATTTCGATGTTCAGTTAGTAAGTTTTGGTAATTGTATAAACCATATCACTACTTTCAATAATCTTAAGAAAAGATACAGCTGGACATTGTGGTGTGTGCCTGTAATTTCAGCACTTGGGAGGCTGAAGCATCAGAATTCCAAGTGCGAGACTGGCTTAGGTTAGTAATGAATTCTCGACAGGTCTTGGTGACATAAAGAGACTTTGACTCAAAAATGGTATTAGAAAAGAGAGAGAGAGCATTTTCATCACTCCCCAAAGCTCCCTCATGTCCCCTTTGATTCGCACTCCATACCCAATAGAAAAAAGAATCTAGATCCTGTCACAACAGATTAATTTTGTTTTGAGATTTCATGCAGATGGGTTGGCTAGTATTTCATTTCTTTAAGTTTAGCATGGTTTTGAACTTCAGACATCTTATTAGCTCAGTATTTTTTCCTGGACAGTATTTGATAGTAGATGTATGAAAAGAAAAGCTATCTAACCTCTTACTGAAAGACATTTCCATTGTTTCCAGTTTAGGGATATTATCACCATAAATATCTATCTATCTGCCTGTCTGTCTATCTATATTTGTAAGCCTGTTTTAGTTTCTTTTGGATAAATACTTGAGTAAAATTACTAGGTCATAAGGTTACATCTGTTTAATTTGAAAAGAAACAGTTCTTTACGACTCCCCCCCCTCCAGCTCTCTATCATTTTCTTCCCTGAGGGAGCAGGCTCTTTAATTTGAGGATTTGGCAGGAGAGAAGTCATATCATCTGGGTCCCTGTTGCCAGAGCACAGTGGCCTGCATTGGACACTTAAAGCACTGAAACAGGTGTTTGCAACCCTACTCCATCCTCTGTGTTGGATGCCGACCCCCCCTCCCCGAGGCTGAGGCTTTGCCAGTAGAGCTCCGGGCAAATCAAGTGCGTGCTGGACTAGAGGCTTTCATGAGACAAGGACTCTAAGTGTGTATATAGTTGCGTGTTCTGTTTACAGCAGGGTAAAGAACATTTTTATGGAGAAATTCTACTTAGTGAGGGGCAGTTGGCTATGGACAGGTAAAAAGTCTTCCTTGTTTCCTAGTTCTACCTTTTTTTCTCCAGTCTGTGTGCAGCTGAGTCAGTACTTTCCTTAGTAAAGTTAAGGTTGCCAGAGTTCCCTTAGCCAGGTAAGAGCTAGTATTTGTATCCTGTGTGTCAAACGTGGAAATAAATTATGCCTTAGTAAAGTATTTTTGTTTTTGTTTTGTTTTGTTTTTTTGAGACTATGTAGCTCTGGCTGTCCTGGAACTTGCTATATAGACCATGCTAGCCTTGGACACACAGAGACACCCCTGCTCTGTCTCTTGAGTGCTGAGATTAAAGACATGCAACCACACCTGGCACAATTTTTTATTTTTTAATGATTTTGTTTTAGCTAAGCCTTGGACAGTAATCCTCATATGCAAATTGTTAAAGCAGGAACCGAAGGTAGGTCTGAATTCCCAAAGCCAAATGACTTAATGTTCTGGAACTCAGTGTGTAGCCCAGGCTGGCCTCAAACTCACAGAGATCCGCCTGCCTCTGCCTCCTAAGTGCTGGAATCAAAAGCATGCACCATTACGCCCAGCTACAATCTGCTTTCTTTAAAGGGCAGCTTCAACTGAAGGCTTCAAAAGAAAGTTCCCAACTCTAAAATCCTTCTTACACTGATTTGAAGAGTCCAAGAAGGGAAGAAATCAACTTTCCGTGCATGCCAGTCTGGCCTTCTCCACAACCTTTGAGAGGAAAAGCATTTCTGAATTGAGTTCCACTTTCATAGGCATCCATTCCCTTGAGTCGAAGCCGAATGTCTTCAAACATTAGTCTTAGAGCCTGCTGCTGGACCACATTACATGGAGACTGGCCTTGGACATTAAGCAAGGATTAAAAGGCTAAGGTTATCTCAACCTTATTTTTTTTCATTGAACTATTATAGTAAGCTAGAATTTATACATAGTTATGTGGATTTTTAACAGTGGATTTGTGTAACTGCCACTACAGACAGAATATAAAATAGTTTAATTGCCCCAGAGAACTCCCTCTGTCTTCCCTTTATAGTCATACTCTTCAACCACGATCTGTTCTCCTTCACATGGTTTTATCAAGAAATTCACATGAAGGGAATCATATTATACACTGTGTAATCTTCTGAAACTGGCTTCATTTACTTACCATGATGCTTTGGGATTTATGTGAGCTGTTGTATGTATCAGTAGTTCATTCTTTTTTTTACTGCTAAGTAGTAGTTCCTTGTGTGTATGTACCATAGTTTATCTACCTACTGGCTGAAGGACACTTGGGTTCTCCAGTTTACTACTAGAATTGCTATGAACATTTGATAACAAGGTCTTGCAATGTAGACCAGCCTAGCTTGGATGGAACCTGAGAGCCTCCTGCCTTAGCACTCTGACTGCTGAGATTACAGACTTGCTTTGCCGTGCCTGGCTTGATTATTTGTTGTTGTTGTTGTTGTTGTTTAAAATAGGTCTCGCCGGGCGGTGGTGGCGCACGCCTTTAATCCAGCACTCGGAGGCAGAGCCAGGTGGATCTCTGTGAGTTCGAGGCCAACCTGGTCTACAAAGCAAGTTCCAGGAAAGGCGCAAAGCTACACAGAGAAACCCTGTCTCAAAAAACCAAAAAAAAAAAAAAAAATAGGGTCTCCTGTAACTCAGACTGGCTTCAGACTCACTATTTAGCCAGAGATTAAATTGAATATTTTAAATTTTATATGTATGGGTATTTTGCCTACGTGTATGTCTGTGCCGCATGTTCATGCAGTGTGCCCTTGGAGTACAGAATAGAGTGTTGGATCGATCCCCTGGGACTGGAGTTACATGTGGGGTGCTAGAAATGCAACTTAGGGCTTTTGAAGAACATCCAATGAGTGCTCCTAACCACAGAGCCATCCTCCAGCCCCAGTTACCTTGAACTTTTAATCTTCCTGCCTCTACCTCTTGAGTGAGTTGTTAGGATTACAAGTGTGCCAGTTGGAGAGATGGCTCAGTGGTTAAGAGCACTGGTTCCTTTTCCAGAGGACCCTGGTTCAATTCCCAGCACCCACATGGCAGTTCACAACTGTCTGTAACTCCAGTTCCGGAGGATCCAACACCCTCACACAGACATACATGCAAGCAAAACACAGTGCATATAAAGTAAAATAAGTAAATCATTAAAAAAAAAATTACAGGTATGCAACACCACACCTGGTTTGTGTGGTGATCAGGATCAAACCTAGGGCTTCATGCATGGTAGGCAATTATTCTGCCTGTAGTGATATATTGTGTACCCTAATAAATTTGCCTGGGGATCAGAGAAACAGAGCAGTCCACAGCCACCACCTATTACCTCACCAACTCCATGAATTCTCTGACTGAAATCCTCTGAGTCTTCACCTGAAAGGTCTCAGCTGAACTTCTTTAGTTCCTGTTTCCTTACGCCTTGTATACCTTTCTCAACCCAGCCATGTTACTTCCTGGGATTAAAGGCGTGTGTGTGTGTGTGTGTGTGTGTGTGTGTGTGTGTGTGTGTGTGTGTGTGCTTCCCAGTACTGGGATTAAGGGTGTGTGCCACCACTGTCTGGCCTCTATGTCTAATCTAGTAGCTGGCTCTGTCCTCCGATCCTAGGTTATATATGTATTTGTGTGTGATATATGTGTATATGTATGCATATACATGTGTGTGAGCACATGTGTATGGAGGCCAGAGGCTGAAATCAGATGAAGACGCCTGCTGAAGTTGCTCTCCATCTCAGATTTGTTAGGGCAGGTCTCATTGAAACCCAGAGTTTGCTGATTTGGCTAGGCTAACTAGCCGCTTGCTCTAGGGATCACCTGTCATTAACTCCTGAGTATTGGGATTACAAGCATGCTTCTACACTTACCTGGCATTTATAGGAGGTGCTGAGATCTGAACTCATGTCCTCACCTTTGCATAGGAAGTATTTTACTGAGCCATCTCTTTATCCCTTATATTTGTCTGGTTTTGGTTTTGGTTTTCTGTTTGTTTTGAAACAGGGTCCTTTTTTTTGTTTGTTTTTGTTTTTTGGTTTTTGAGACAGGGTTTCTCAGTGTGTCATGTTTGGTGCCTGTCCTGGATCTCGCTTTGTAGACCGGGCTGGCCTCTAACTCACAGAGGTCTGCCTGGCTCTGCCTCCGAGTGCTGGGATTAAAGGCGTGCGCCACCACTGCCCGCGAGACAAGGTCTTATAATGTAGCCCCAGCAATACTGGAAGTCAGTATGTACACTAGGCTGGTCCCGAACTCACAGACATTTGTCTGCTTCTGCCTCCCAATGCTGGAATTAAAAATGAGTACCACTACATCCAGCTGTTTTATTATTTTTTTTTACCAAGTTCAGTTTATGAATATTTATTTACCTTACAGATTCTGGAGTTTTTTTTGTTTGGAGACAGGGTCTTATTAAGTAGCTCTGGCTAGCCAGTATGTAGACCAGCTGGCCTTGAATTCAGAAATTAAAGATGTGCTCCACCATGCCTGGCACAGATTATGTTTTGATTTACTATCTGAGTTCACTTGGCCTTTTCTCCTATGCTTTTTTCTTTTTCTGAAAGATTTATAGATTTTTTTTTCTGTATGATCTTTCAGTTGTTTGGAGACTTGTTATGTAGTTTAGGCTGGCCTCAACATCCCAGCTGCAGTTTCCCCTCCCCTCCCTCCCTCCTGAATCCTCCCCCCACCCTCCCTCTGCTCCCACCCCCTAATCCACCTCCTCCATTTCTCACCTTATAGCCCTGGCTGTCCTCCAGGTGCTAAGAGGAAAGGTGTGCATTACAAACCACAGTGGTGGTGGTGGTGCACGCCTTTAGTCCCAGCACTCAGGAGGCTGAGGCAGGGGGATCTCTGAGTTCTAGGGCCAGCCTGGAACTTCCAAAGCAAATTCCATGACAGCCAGGGCTATTACACAGAGAAACCCTGTCTTGAAAAACCAAAAGAGAGAAAGATAAGAAAGAAAGAAAAAAGAGAGAGAGAGAAAGAAAGAAAGAAAAGAAAGAAAGAAGAAAGAAAGAAAGAAGAAGGAAAGAAGAAAGAAAGAAAGAAAGAAAGAAAGAAAGAAAGAAAGAAAGAAAGAAAGGAAGGAAGAAAGAAGGAGAAGAAAGAGAAAAACAGTGTGCAGTGCAACCCTGGATCTGTGTGTGTGTACTTTGATTTGGAGTATTCATTGTAGCATATGGAAACAAGATCCGTTTTGTCTGTTGATCTTCTGCCCTGTCTCTAGGTTAAATTTGCTTCTTCTGAGAGACTTGTTTGTGAATTCTTTGGGGATATATATGTATATATAGCTGTGCCAAAAAGATTTATTCTTTTTAATTTTTTTTTTTCCAAGACAGAGTTTCTCTGTGTAGCTCTGGCTGTCCTGGAACTCACTCTGTAGACCAGGCTGGCCTCAAACTCAGAGATTCACGTGCCTCTGCCCCCAGAGTGCTGGGATTAAAGGCCTGTGCCACTATGCCCAGGTTTGAATTTATATTTTATTTCCTTGTTGTACAGGCCAGTACTTCTAGGACTGTGACAGTGGACATCTTGCTCTGTTCTCATTTTAGTGAATGCATTCAATGTTTTACTCCAAAGTATAACATTAACTATCAGTTTTTGTGTATGTTAATATGGGTGTGAGTGCATGTTATATTTTGTTAGATTACCCTCATCAGTTGACATAATCATGTATTTTTCTTCTTTAGGATGTTGATATTTATAATGTTTTCCAGATATTGACTCAGCCTTGCATTCTCAGGATAACCACATTTAGTCTTGGCTTGTGTGTGTGTGTGTGTGTGTGTGTGTGTGTATGTGTGTGTGTACAAGAATTAGCTGATCTACTTCTAAATGAAAGTTCAGAGTGACATTGAAAGGTTTATTGAAGGCAAGAGTGACAAAATCATATCTGGGCATTCTAGAATCTCTGGATATCACTCTCAGGAAGAATGTGAATTCAATGAACAGATAAGGGATAAAGTAGTATCTGTCTTAAGATACCCACATTCGTCATCTGTTAAATGAGTTAATTAGACTCTATGGCTGCTAAGATACCTTCATTCCAGCATTTTATCCTATGGATTTTGGCTTCGTAGGAACTTAGCCAGTAGAAAAATAGAAGGGCTAGATTTTATTTTTTAAGTGAGCCCACCAGGAATCTTCACTGTCACTTTTGACTTCATCACTCTTCCTAAGAAAAAGGAGAATCATTGGGCAGTGGTGGCATGCACTTTAATCCCAGCACTTGAGAGGCAGAGGCAGGTGATGGATCTCTGTGAGTTCAAGGCCAGCTTGGTCTACAGAGCAAGTTCCTGGTCAGCCAAGATGATTACACAGAGAAACCCTGTCTCAAAAAAAACCAAAAAGAAAAGAAAAAAGGAGAATCACAGTTTACTTTCCCAAAGGAACTTCTTTTTTAAGAGTTATTTATGTATATAGTGCTTTATCTGCATTTCACCTATATGCCAGAAGGGGTACCAGATCCCATTATAGATGGTTGTGAGCCACCATGTGGTTGCTGGGACTCGAACTCAGGACCTCTGGAAGAGCGGCCAGTGCTCTTAACCTCTGAGCCATCTCTCTAACTCCCAGGAACTTCTTGACAGAAGTGAATGTTGAGCTCTAGATTCAGCTATGACTGCCAAAGCCACTGGAAAGGCTCTGGCAGAGGCACCTTCTGCCACTTCTGGTTGTACACAGCAGGGCATCCAGGGGGACTTTTTTGATTCAAGGTTACATCTTTATACATGTGCAATTAACAGACAAACTAGAACTTCAAAAAGTAATCCCGGGGCTGGAGAGATGGCTCAGAGGTTAAGAGCACTGACTGCTCTTCCAGAGGTCCTGAGTTCAATTCCCAGCAACCACATGGTGGCTCACACCATCTGTAATGAGATCTGGTGCCCTCTTCTGGTCATACATGCTGTATACAAAAATAAATCTTAAAAAAAAAAAAAAAAGTAATCCCAGGGCGATGTTCAGATGAGCTTCTGAAATAGAGTTTCTCAAGTATCTGCTGAAAAGGCCAGTGGTTTGTCTTCATACCTTCTCTTCTTGTCAATGCATTGCACTGCAGAGTTTCATAAAGCATAATAAAGTTAATTATGAGATAAATTATATTAAAAAAACATAAACTTGGTTTAAGACAGGATCTCACTATGTAGTCCAAACTTCACAGTCCTGCCTCAGCTTCCTATGCACTGGGATTATAGACATAGACCATCATTCCCACCTTTATGTGCTTATTATTAGCTAGGTGCTAATCTGTCAAATTGTACTTTCTCTCAATTCTGTCTATCTCAATGTTTACCAAGCAATAGTTTGAAAACTATGTTGGTTTGCAGGTTACACTTAGACCAACAATATTCTAGAAAAAAATATATACTTTCAATGGACATTCCAGAAAATATTCCAAATCCTGGAAATATATAGCAAAAATAAGCCCTAAAATATTTTATAAGTGAGATAACTGAGATGATGTCATTTGTATAGTGACACAAAGCCAGTTAGTGTTGGAGCTAAGACTAGAAGTTAAGGGTACAAGGAAGTCAGAGTAGGACTTAGACCCTAGGTCTGCAACTTAGTAACTGTGTCAACTGCTTATTTTACTTCTCTAAGTGTCTAATTTTATCAAATGGATGAGTTAAAATAAGCCAGATGTGGTGGCACACACCTTTAATTCTAGTACTCAGAAGGCAGAAGCAGCTGGATCTCTCTGAATCAGAGGCCAGTCCAGTCTACATAGTCTTTTCCAAGCCACCCAAGGATACATAGTGAGATTGTCTAAAGAAAATATTTCAAATTCACTCTTCATGAGGCTGGAAAGATGGCTCAATGGTTAAGAGCACTTGCTGCTTTTTTCTTTTTTCTTTTTTTTTTTTTCCCCGAGACAGGGGTTTCTCTTGTGTAGCTTTGTGTGCCATTCCTGGAACTCACTTGTAGCCCAGGCTGGCCTCTGAACTCACAGAGATCCGCCTGCCTCTGCCTCCGAGTGCTGGATTAAAGGCGTGCGCCACCACCGCCCGGGCTTTGCTGCTTTTTCAAAGTGTTGTGGGATATTTGTACACTGTGTGAAGATGTATTGCTGTGATTGGTGTAATAAAAGCTGGATGACCAATAGCTAGGCAGAGAGTATGGGCAGGACTTTCTGGCATTGACAGAACTCTGGGAGGAAGAAAGGTGGAGTCGCCAGCCAGACATAGAGGAAGCAGGATGGGCAGTACAGAGATGAGGTGATGAGCCAGGTGGGAAATGTAGATTAAAAAATATGGGTTATTTAAGTTATTAACAACTAGTTAGGAACAAGCCTAAGCTAAGGCTGAGCTTTCATAACTCACAATAAGTCTCCATGTCATTATTTGAGGGCTGACAGTCCTAACAAGAAAGTACTGTTACACCAGAGGACTCAAGCTCAGTTCCTAGCACCCAGATTAGGAAGTTTAGAACCATCTGGAACTCCAGCTCCATGGGATCTGATGCCTTCTTCTGTCCACTGTGAGCATATATACATATATTCACAAATAAACAAAAATAAAATAAGTATTTTTTAAATACACAAACAGATTTAGGAATGGTAGAAGGTCTACTCTTCAATTTTTTTTATATTTACTTAAAACTTAAAAAATAAGCTATTTAGCAGTATAGAGAGGACATTGGACTAGGACTCTAGGGCTTAAAAAAAGCCCCTAAATAATATTATATTGTGCTTATTGTACACTTTATTTCCTGTTTTGTACCCTGTATATACACAAAATGGGAAAATGGGTACAAATCGCCTATCACAGGGCCTGGTACATAGTAGCATTTCTGATAAATGTTAGCTGGTGTTATTTACTTTTGATTAACTTTAATTCTATGTTTGTTTGTTGTTTTGTTGTATAGGGCTTTACTATGTAGTTCAGGCTGGCCTTGAACTCCATATCCTTCTGTTTCATCCAGAGACCTAGGATTTCAGACTCCTAGATTTTTTTATTGTATTTATTTATTTTTGGTTTTTGAGACAGGATTTCTTTGTGTAACAGCCCTGGCTGTCCTGGAACTCACTTTGTAGACTAGACTGGCCTACCAATTTACAGAGCTTCACCTGCCTTTCTCTCCCAAGTACTGGGATTAAAGGTGCTCACCACCAGCCAGACTCCTAGATCTTAAAAAGAATATAAATTAAAGATAAATCCCAAGATAGCATATAACTGATGGCTGATACTTATGATGCATTTTGGGATAGCTGTATTAATTCCCATCAGTTGCAAGGTACACATAGATCAGAGAAAGAAGCTGAATTTTTTGTTTCTTCTAGATCATGGAAGAGGACTGATTTCTCACCCCTTGGCAGGATTGTACTTAGTGTGAGTCTGTATCCAAAGTTTTCCAGAGCTTTTCATGGCACCTTCTTGATTGGATGTTCATGGCCTTTTTTAGAGGAAAGAAAGATAATAAGAACAGCCACTGTTTAGTACCTTGTGCCATGCCACACCCAATACCTACTTTCTTTTTGTCTTCGTAATCTCCATTTTTGTGAATAAAAATGAAACTTCAAAAGGATAAGGAAATTTACTTTATAAAGCTAGTGAGTGTTGGAAACTGGAGTCAAACCCAGGTCCATCTGACTCCAAAGCCTCTTAGTCATTCCACTTTATTACCTCTTATGAAGCTCCAGCAGAAGTTTCTGGTGTTCTTCCTTGGCCTTGCTGAGGACTGGGTTTTACTTGGATATTCTTTAGAGTTCCAGAAGAGAAGTGTCATGATGCTGCTCATAGTAGGCATACTGAATAATTTCATAACCAAGGCGACATGTGACAGCATAGAGGAGCGGCCAGAATTCCCACCCTGGAGAGCTGTCAGTCCTCAGGCACAAACAGTCCAGTAAACAAAAAGTGCAGACTAGGTAGAGGGTTCTCTGAAGGTGACTGACTCATGTTCTAGGAGTGGAGAAAACAGTTTAGGATGGGAAATCTCACCCCTGCCGGTGAAAGGAGTTTTAGGGTCTTCCTAAAATCAATACAGGTTCGATTTCTGATTAGTCAGGGCCACAAATTGGAGAGGCTCAAAGGCCCCTTTAACCTAAGGCAGAAGGCATGGTGATATGGCTTTTTGGATATGGCTTGGTGATATTGTGCTTATACCTTGCTCAGCACTGGTGGACAGAAAGTTTGACTACCTTATTAGCACATTAAAACAGAGACGTCCCAAATTTCCTCAGTGTCAATCTGAGAATCTGCCAATGTCCCTCAAGTCTGTCTTCTCAAAATGATGACCTGACTAAAGGGGAGATGAACCCGACACTGTTTTCTCCTGTCAGAGCTGCTCCTCTCCTCAGCAGTCTGTGTCAGAGCCTCATGTGGCCTCAAGCACTGCCCTTAGACAAAGAGGACTCTCCTAGCCTATGCTCCTAGTGGTGACTGTCCTCCAGGGAGGGGTGCGCTCAGCTGCAGTAGCCTTTTCTCATTTGGCCAGCATTGGGCTGACACATTCCTGAGCCAAAATGCACACATAAGCTGCTTTTCCCTGGTAGTGAAGCTCTTCACTCCTGAGTGACTCTTGTCAGGGGCAGTTGGGCATTCTCAATTGGATTTACGCTGACAAGGAAAAAGGCCTGGGGTATATTATTTCAACACCATTTAGCTTCAGAAATGCCTGTCTCGACCCTTTTACCCTCAGAGTCTACTTCTCTCTTCTTGCTTTCTGTAGGGCCATCAGCTGCCGCCATCAGCTCTTCATTCTGTAAATACTGGCCTAGGTTTCTAGAGGCAGAATCAGTCACAAGACGGATCACATCCAACAAACCTGTAAATCACCCATGATAAAAACAGAAGTCATTCATTTAACCCTCTTGACATTTCTATATCCAGAGGCACAGGGCAAAAGTATTTTGAGTACAACTGCTTTTTGGTTTCTGTCTGTGCTGGCGCGTTCTATCTTAGGAGCTGTTAGGTCACCACATTCTACTTTTCTGACTATGGCTCGTCTACTCAAGATTCTATTTCTTGTGAAAGTCAGAGCTTGAGAAACAGTCTACAAGTGGAATTTCTGAGGTGCTACAGTTTAGTAGGAAAGCACTTTGAAGGGTTTTTGGTCACCAGGGGACATAAAAAGAGTAGTGGTCCAAGCCCAGTGTGGAGGTGACACACACCTTTAATCCCAGTGCTTGGAAAGCAGAGGCAGGCGGATCTCTGGGAGTCCCAGGCTTGCCAGGGCTATGTAGTGAAACCCTATCTTAAAACAAAAAAAAAAAGAGTTGTGTTTAAAGCTGGGCATGATGACACAGCAGGCACATGGCCCCTGGAGGCTGAAACAGCAGATTGCCATGAGATAAAGCTAACAAGTACACCAACCAGGATGACATAACGAGAGCCTGTCTTTACATTTAAAATAAGGTGGCGGCAGTGTGGTGCACACCTTTAATCCCAGCATTTGGGAGGCAGAGGCAAGCAGTTCTCTATGAATTTGAGGCCAACTTGTCTGTATAGGGAGTTTCAGAACAGCCAGGACTACATAGAGCCTCTCTCAAAAAACACATATAAGGATTATTTTTTTATTAAATTAAAACTTTAAAAAAAGAATAATTTCTGGCTAGGAGATAGCTCAGTTGTTTAAGAGCACTTGCTGCTCTTGCAAAGGACCCACATTCAGTTTATTAGCATTCATAGGGTGACTCACACTGTCTGTAATTCCACTTCCAGGGATCCAATGCCCTCTTTCTGGCTTCTGTGGTGCACAGACATATATGCAGACAAATATACATGTAAAATAAAAAAAAAAAACACTCTTTTACCAAAAATACATTAAAGAAAGGCAAGTAGGGCTGGGATGGAGCTCGGTTGGCGGAGTGCTTTGCCTAGCATGCTTGAGGCCCTGGGTTCACTGCCCCCACACAGGAAAGTGGGTATGGTAATACATGCACATTTGTAATCCCAGTACCGGAAATAGACAGGAGAATCAGAAGTTCAAGGCCAGCCTGGGATACACAAGACCCTGTCTTTAAAAATAAAAGGAAAATTATTTATACTGGGTTCATGAGAAACCCTTTGGAGGGCCAGTGAGATAGTTCAGAGGATAAAGGTGCTTACCACCAAGCCTGAAGACCTGAGTTCGATCCCTGGAACCTGCATGGTAGAAGGAGAGAAGTGACTCCTGCAACCTGCCCTCAGAACTACACACACAAGCACAAAATAAATGAGTAAATTAATTTTTCAAATAAAAAAATTTTTATTTGAAGATTTATGTGTATATGTATTTACCTGTGTGTAAATGCCACATGTGTGCAGGACCTCACAGAGACCAGAAGAAGATCCCCTGGAGCTGGAGTTTTATAAAGTAAAAATGAAAATATTTTAGAAAAGTATTCACTTTTTAGGCTATCAATTAGCCCTTGAGTTTTGTTTTTAGACACTTTTGTTACTTTAGGAATTCTACTTTTTGTTTGTTGTTTTTTTTTGGTGTTGAGATGGGGTTTCTCTGTGTAGTTCTGTCTTGGAGTGCTGAGATTGAAGGTGTGTACCATCCCTGCCCAGCTTAGAATTCTACTTTTTTAATTGATGGTTTTTTTTATAGATTGGTACTGGAATTGAAGCCAGGACCTTGCAGATACTGGGCACTGGGCTCCATCACCAGCCTTACTTATTCTTTATTGAGACAGGGTCTTTCTAAAATTCCCCTGGTTGATCTTGAACTCTATGTGTAGCTCAAGCCGGCTTTGAACTTGTAATCCTCTTGCCTCAGCCTTTTAAGCACTGGAATTACAGTCCTGAGCCACCACACCCACCTCCAATTTGGTGGATGTGAACGGAAAAAAAAATCTAACATACTCTTATTAAACACGAGTGATTCCTCAACTTACATACTTTGGGGTTAACATCCAAAAGTCTGAAGATTATAAGTCATAAATTTATATTTCCTTCCTGCCTGTAGTAATTTACAGACTATGTTCACAAGTCCCCCCAGCCTAAGTCAGAAATGACATAAAAACTCATCCTCCTAGAGATCTGCCACAGAAAGTTTCAAGATACCCAGTAAAGAAAAGGGGCTCGTTATGGACTCTCTAGCTGGAACCACCTTGTCATTCCTTGGCCGTCTTTCTGTCCTCACAGCTGCACAGCTTTTCCTGTAGAGAGATTAGAGGGTATGCTTGTCCAGAAACATCTGACAGCAGCCCATGAAGCAGTAACAGACATTCTTGGTGAATCTCTGTGCCCAAGTACTTACTTTTACTGTTTCCTGCAGCTGAATAGGACTACCCTGTACTGCTTGAGATTACTTTTTAGCCTCCATTTAAAACAGATAAAACAAGTCCAAGCCCCTCCCCCTGCCTCAAGGCCATACGAGGTGTCCCATCACAGGTAGTGGGTTCCAAAAAGCCCCCTCATGCACCAGGGATGGATTCTGATTCTACCGCCAGGGGGTCCCAGCAGATCAAGCTACACAATTGTCTAGCCATGCAGGAGGCCTAGTCCAGTCTCATGAAGGGTTGGTGGGGGGAAGGCTGGGGGTGGGGTGGAAGGAGGGAAGAGGGGTATCTTTGATTGGTATGTAAAATGAATGAAAAAAATTTTCTTAATAAAAAAAGGAAAAGAAAAAGATAAAACAAGAGGCTGAAAGAGATGGCTTAGTGGTGAGGAGTACTTGTTTCTCTTGCAGAAGACCCAGGGTCAGTTTCCAGAACCCCCATAGTGGCTCACAACCATCAGAAATTCCAGTAAGAGATCTGATACCTTCTTGAGACCTCAGAGGGCTCCAGGCTCACACATGGTGCACAGACATACATGTAGGCAAAACACTCACACATTAAAGGAAAAAAAAAAATTAAAAAGATAAGACAAGTGCTTAAAAGGTAGGGCACACAGGAAAATATACTATCTGACAATACAATGCATGAGTCCTGGTTGGGACAGCAATGAAAGGCTGGCTCGCTATGGGCGTCCCTGCTAAATGACAAGGAAGCTTGCCACTAGAGCTGCTACCTATCAATTTATGCAAGTCTTGTTCCATTGTCTGGGACAACAACTTCAGTTGGCCTCTGACATCAGCAATAAACTACATAAGTTATTAAACAACTTTCAAAGATAGTAGCTGTGCTGTGTATCTGTAATCCCAGCTTAAGGGAGCTGAAACAGAAGGATCCATCGAGCCCAGAGTTTGAGACCAGCATGCGTGAGACAGATCATACTTAGATTGTTTTCTTCTCTCAATAACTCTAAAGAAAAACAATACATCTCCATTTTTCACTAAAAAGGAAATGAAGGGCTCCCAGAGGTTGTGATACCTAAGGTCTACAATAAATGGAAAACATTGAGTTTGAACCAGGTCTTGTTAACTCCAAAGCCAGGCTGCATAAACACTGCATTAAATTCTTAAAAAGTATACAAGTGTGGCTGGAGCAATGTCTCAGAGGTTAAAATCACAGGCTGCTCCTCCAGAGGACCTGGGTTCAATTTCCAGCCACACACATGGCTGCTCATAACTGTCTATAACTCCAGTTCCAGGAGATTGACATCCTTACAAAGACATAAATGCAGGCAGTTGTGTGCTGCTGTATGGATGCTAGGAATTGAATCCCGGCCTCTGAAAGAGCGGCCAGTACTCTTAACTTGCTGAGCCATCTCTCCAGCCCCAATACCAAATTATTTCTACAGGTTTACTAACTATGACTAAAATGGAAAATAAAATTTCGTGGCTTGACTGTCCTAGGATTTTAGTTTCTTCTGTTCCTCTCTTCCTACCCGGTGGCTATACACTGTTAGTTATTGGTTGGAGTACTGCCCTATAAAATTAAGCCTTAGGTTTGTCCAGGTTCATTCCTAATCCAAGAGGGAGAACAAGGCCCTTTAACAAGGCAACAGGCTAAATGAGGCCCATAGGACTGTCCTCAAACAGCAGCTTGAGGACAGACTGAGCCATCTCCCTCCCTGGAGCACAAGTGTGATGTATGAGCTTTTAACACTTAGTTCTTTTCCTCCTAGAGGGAACTAGTGAGCAATTTGTCCTGTAACATAACAGGCAAACCAAAACTGCTGTAGCCCTTCCTCTGCATGCACTATTGCCACCAAGCTCAGAATCAAGCAAGCAGTTTCAAAGCCCAGGAGAAATTAAAAACTTGTGTTGCTGTACTTTATAGCCTGCTGGCATACCCCAGCTTTATGCAGCCATTGTACTTGGAGCAGCTTTTTCAATCAAAATCACTCTTTATCTAGTAAAAAGTTTCACTCTTCTATATCAGCAAGAAGAGAAGTTTATTATCGTTACTACCTGTCAGCTATATACAGGGACTTAGAAGGGAACAAGAGGAAATGAAAAAGAAAATTCCAGATTGACATTAGCAAAATCTGTAGTTAATGAGCCTGAGAGGTAAAATAGCCAAAGCAGAGAAGGAGAAGGAGGAGGAAGAATCATTATTATTATTGTTATTATTTAGTAGTAGTAGTAGTAGTAGTAGTAGTAGTAGTAGTAGTAGTATCAAGGCTGCTAACAACTGTCCACATCCCTTAAGCATTGTAAAATTCCACTAACTCTCTTTTCTGAGCACAAACAGGGCGCACATATATACACAGCCAAAAATGGTTACTACAGCAGTGTGTCATGAGGTCTTAGTTATACTGGAGAGTTCTGACGGCTTCTGCTATCCTGATGCTAATGGGCTCAAGAACTTTGTGAAAAGGGCACTTCCCATTTTACCTATGGGAAATACAAAGGCATCAAAACTGACCCATGAATTGCACTGTCTGTGAGGAGTAGTAAAGATGGTTGGTGGGAGCAGTAGTCTTTTGAATAGTCACACTTACTTTGAAAAGTACCCAGAGAAACTTCCAAGACAGCTGAACCTGAACAGACAGTCCTGAAAGGTTTGGGGAACAATGCCGCAAAACAAGGAACAAAAGCTAGGCCTGGCCAGCACAGGTTCCATCAACAGTGTCCATTGTCTGTCTCTCTACCTTATGCCAACTCTGGGTAACACAAAGCTGTGGTTTTCTGGTAATGTGTGGCATTCTAGCCCAAAGTGCACTGTTAGTCTTTTTGACAGCTACATGTGATGGACAATGACTTTTAAAGAAAATTCTTGATGTTTGGGCCTAGAGAGGTGGCTCAGAGGAAAGAGCTCTCTTGAAGAGGACCCAGTTCAGTTTCCAGCACCCACATGGTGGTTCACAACCATCCCTAACTCCTAAGGGACCTAATACCCACTTCTTACTCCACAGGCACTGAGCACAAACAGGGTGCACATATATACACAGACTAAACACTCATGCAATGAGCTCCAAAACATTATTTAAAAGTATTTTAGTTCCAGACTAGCCAAGACTGCTTAGTCTTTCTCAAAATAAATAAAGTGAACAGAGAGAAGAGTCAGATGAGGTTTCCTCTGCCTGTCAGTTCATTGGAAGTTGAAGGCTATCTAAGCTACTTAAGATCTTGTTTTCAAGGAGGGAAAAAGCCTACGATTTGATAAAACGACTTTAAGTATCACTTAAGTATCACACCAAAACACAATCCATATAATAAATATTGAAAAGTGGGTTTTACTGGGTGGTGCACACCTTTATCCAGCACTTTGGGAGCAGAGGTAGGTGGATCTCTGTGAGTTCAAGGCCAGCCTGGTCTAGAGAGTGAGTTCTAAGATAGCTAGGGCTACACAGAGTAACCATGTCTCAAGACAAACAGACAAAAAACAAACAAACAAAAAACCAAAGCAACAACAAAAAGACAGATAGGGTTTCATCAAAAGTAAAGCTGAGCCGGGCGTTGGTGGCGCACGCACGCCTTTAATCCCAGCACACTCGGAGGCAGAGCCAGGCGGATCGCTGTGAGTTCGAGGCCAGCCTGGACTACCAAGTGAGCTCCAGGAAAGGCGCAAAGCTCACAGAGAAACCTGTCTCGAAAAACAAAAAAAAAAAAAAAAAAAAGTAAAGCTGAGTGTTGTAGCACACGTCTTTAATTCTCACAGTAGGGAGGCAGAGGCAAGCAGGTCTCTGAGTTTAAGGCCAGCCTGGTGTACACACATAGTTTCAAGACAGCCAGGGCTGTGTAGAGGACCCTGTCTCAAAAGCAACAAGATGGAAATAAAACAAAATTATTTCTGCTGTATAGACATGTAAAAGCCTGGAAAGGACCAAGCCTTGACTGGGAGGACATCTGCACATAATTGTATCATCACTAAAGGCCTTTAATTTTGGATAAGAAGTCTCTAAATCAGTGATTCTCAATCTTCCTAATGCTATGGTGACCCCAACCATAAAATTATTTTTTGTTGCTACTTCATAACTATAATTTTGCTACTGTTATGAATCATAATGTAAATATCTGTGCTTTCAGATATTCTTAGACAACCCCTGTGAAAGGGCTGTTGGACTCCAAGGGGTTGAAACCACTGCTCTAACTAGCAGGTGTAGTAAACTAGAGAACCCGATGTCCTTCAGCCAGTGAATGAATAAAGAAACTACGATACGTCCATGGAGGAGAGAATACTATTCAACAATAAATAGGGACAAATCACTGCATGCAAATAGCCTGGATAAATATTTCATGTGTACCAAAAATGAACATTTTTTAGATGACAGGCCAAGGTAAACACAAAGCATTTGTGTTCCTAAAAAGTAAGAGATTTTAAGGCTTTTTATGTGTGATCACCTGTGCATGTGGATGTGGAGGCCCAGACCTCAGATGTCTTCCTCTGTGACTCTCTACCTTTGTTTTTTGAGACAGAGTATCTCACTGAATCTTCTCAGCTGAGCTGGCTGGCCAGCAAGCCCCTAGCTAGAGTTAGGACTTTTACAGAGGTGCTGGAGGTCTGAACTCAGGTCCTCAGGCCTGTGCAGCAAGCATTTGATCCTCACGGAGCCATTTCCTAGCCTGACTATACACCTTGGAACGTGCTCTTAAAAAAGTGTTCCATAATCCACTTTTCTATGTCGTCTGTCTACCTTAATGCTTATTATTGCACACGTGTGTGCGTGCTGCACACACATTTCTCCTTAGTTTTTTTTTTTAATGGAAGTTGTCATCTCTAGGTGGACCCGGTGGGGAATGGGAAGCAGGTTTTGTACAGCTGATGTGATCACTGTACAGACAGGCTTGGAAAATGCTACCAATCTGCCAATTAATTAAAGCATTAATCTGGGAAGCAGCGGCCCAGAAAATGTTTGCCCAGAGAGACAAAAGGTAGGAACTGAGTAGGGAGTGCCCTACATTTGCATGAAAATAAAGGTTCATAAGAACAAATACACACACACACACACACACACACACACACACACACACACACACACACACTTCTCTTGTCTGTAAAAGTGCAATAGCCTTGATATATCCTAAAACTTCTGGCCTCTTTAGGAAAACTAAAAGAACTAACTCTGAAAGCTGAAACCACAGAGTATAAAAAAGCAAAATTCAACTCTCAGCAAAGTCAGGTAGTCCAGGACAGTGTGTCTTCTTGACCTGGGATGAAATCTGCTACAGTAGAAGTATATGCTGGCAATTAGGCAGGGCAGACATGTAGTTTGGGGAGCGTTAGAACCATGTAGACCAAACTCTGCTTATTGTGTGATTTGAAGCCTGTCACTGTTTTATTCAGACCTTATTTCTCTCAAAGACTGCTGTGCTCTTTCATCTCAGGACAGCTAGCTGCCGGACTCTCTGGGGAGGAAGGAAGCAAAGAATGCTTAGAGCCGTCTAAGATCACAGACCATCTCTGTAACTGAGGCTGCTCAGCCTTTTGCTTATTTAGGCTTCCTTTTCAGCATGGGACTATGAACTAGGTTTTTCTCTCACTGGAATTTCTTTAGTTAAACCTACTTGAGGTAAAGCTTACCTGTATATCACTAGAGAAGATGATGAAATGATCATGGGAAATTGACTCATGCTTTTTGGCTATATTAAATAAGTACTGTTTTTTTTTTTTTTTTTCTTTTTTCTTTTTGTTTGAGTTTTGAAACAGAGTAGCCTGCTACTCTCCCTGGCCTGGAACTTGCTATGTAGACCAGGCTTGCTCAAATGTGTAGTGATTTTCCTATGTCTGCCTCCTGAAACCTGGGATTATAGGTAGGAATTGCCATGCCTGATGCCCAACTATTAATTTCTTTCTTTCTTTCTTTTCTTTCTTTTTTTCTTTCTTTCTTTTCTTTCTTTCTTTCTTTCTTTCTTTCTTTCTTTCTTTCTTTCTTTCACAGAGAGACAGGGTTTCTCTGTGTAGCTTTGACGCCTTTCCTAGAACTCACCCTATATCCCAGGCTGGCCTCGAACTCACCTAGATCCACCTGACTCTGCCTCCTGAGTGCTGGGATTAAAGGCGTGCGCCACCACTGCCCAGCTTTAATTTCTTGATTGGGATCAAGGGCTGGGAACGTAGTTTAGTGGAAGAATAGTTGCATAGCACATGCAGTGACCTGGACTCAATCTCCAGCAATAACAACACAACAGTAATGAAATAATAGCGAAAAGTCTGGTAGTCTGGGGTTGGAGAGATGGCTCAGCAGTTGAGAGCACTGGCTGCTTTTACAGAGGTCCTGATTCTCGGCACCACATCATGGCTCACAGCCATCTATAATGGGATCTGATGCCCTCTTCTGGCTTACATATAGATAGAACACTCATACACATAAAATAAATGAATAACTCTTTAAAAAAGAAAAAAAAAAAACCTCTGATAGTCTATATATGACATAAAACTCCCTCTTTTTTTTTTTTTTTTTTTTTTCGAGACATGGGTTTCTCTGTGTAGCTTTGCGCCTTTCCTGGAACTCACTTGGTAGTCCAGGCTGGCCTTGAACTCACAGAGATCCGCCTGTCTCTGCCTCCGAGTGCTGGGATTAAAGGCGTGCACCACCACCACCACCACCACCACCACCACCACCACCACCACCGCACCGGCCTAAAATCTCTCTTTTATAATTTTACTATTAAATTTTAAATGTGTGCTTTTTAAAAATTACTAATCTTTTAGAGCTATATAAAAACTTTTACAAATAAAATGTAGTGTCAGGAACTCAATTCAAGGTATTCTAGGGGAGGAGGGTTGACCCAGCCAGGAAGACCTCTAGCTTCATCCAACAGACAAAACTGACCTTTTGCTAGGGTTAACTTTTATTAGTACTTTTCATTTTGATTTGTGTTTGTTCATTTTACTTGCAGAACTCTCAGAGATTGAGCCAAATGTATTCCTTCGTCCATTTCTGGAAGTTATTCGCTCTGAAGATACCACTGGTCCTATCACCCGGCCTGGCACTTCAGCTCTGTCAACAAGTTCCTGTCCTACGCACTCATAGGTAATCCCAGGCTCTGTCGGACAATTCCAACACTCTGTTTCCTGCTTCTGTTCAGTTGCTTAGGCCTTAAACCACCTAGTGATACCAGCTGTCTCTTTCCTCGTAGAGGGATAGGCTTACTTACTATTCATCATGCTAATGGACTAGGTTGTACATGGAGGGAGAGAAGAGAGGAGATTGCCTGAGAGTCTAGTTTCTACCATCCTTTGTGAGAGTTAGGAGTATGGTGCCATTGTGCTTTGGTTTGCCTTTATTGAAGATTACTTTTATTTATTTGTATGATGGAGTAGGAACTGGGGACATGCACACGGAAAGGTGTTCACATGGAGCTTAGAGGACAATTAGTGGCCTAGGTTTTCTTCTTCCACTATATGGGTCCCAAGGATCAAACTCCAATTATTAGGCTTGGCAGCAAGTTCCTTTACCCCCTGAGCCATCCCTCTGGCTCTGGTTTACCTTATTTTCCAAATATAATTTATGCTTATTGTAAGAAAACAAACCGTACTGGGACATCTGAAAGAAAAGCAAAGTACCTCTCCTCTGTCTTCGTGCTGAAGTCTCCTCTTTAGGAAGAGGTATTAATGACACGACTTGACTTTTTCTTCTTGATGTATATAAACATGAGCAAACCCTTCCCCCACATGCACACACCCATCTTAAGACAGGTCTTTCCAGGTAGCCTGGAACTTGTAGCCTTCCTGCCTCAGCCTCTCAAGTACTGGATTTAGGCAGTATTATCTTTTTTTTTTTTCTTTTTTAAAATTCATTTAGTCATTTTATGTGTATGTGTATGTACCTGAATGTATATATGGGTACCACATGCATGCATATGCCCACAGAGGCCAGAAAAGGTGTGAGATTCCCTTGAAACTGTAGTTACAGACATTTATAGCAGCCCAATCTAGATGCTGAGAACTGAACTTACGTCCTCTGGAAGAGCAGAGTGCTCATAACCGATGAGCCATCTCTCCAGCCTGATTATCCTTTTTTTGAAAAGGGTGGGTGAAAGGGGATTTGTGTTATGTATTTTGTATTTCACTTAATAGTGTTAACTTGATATATACAATATAATTATGTAGCTGATTTATTCTTTTCATTGTAAGTAAAACATACATATATACATCTACATTATACACACACACACACACTCACACAGGCGCGGCGCATGCGCGTTGCGCGCGCACACACACACACACACACACATATGCACATATAAAATTTTCCCTTTTAAACTTTTTTTTTTTTTTTAAGACAGTCTCATTATGTAGAAAGGATGAATATGAACTTCAGGTCTTCCTGGCTTCACTTCCCATACTGGGATGATAAGCCTGTGCCACCACACCTAGTTTTATGAAATGTTAGTATCAAACCAGTGACTTCATACATTCTAGACAAGCTCCCTACATCCCTAACCCTCTTTAATCAAATTTAAGTATATAATAATTTTAGTTTACGACTACAGCATTGTGCAACTATTTCTACCATCTATTTGTCAAATCTTTTCATTGCCCAAACAGAAACTTAACTATCAAATAATAACTCTCTATTTCTCCTTCTCATCCACCTCTGATATAATGGTGTCTTTAATATTAGCATTATTCCCTTTTGAAACCATTATAAACAATGCTGAAATAAATATCCTTGTTTCTATGGCCTTATTTACCAATTTTTATTTCTGTGTGAACTATTTCTGAACTTGGAGTTTCTGGTGTAAAGTTTGTATATCTCACATTTTTATAAGTGCTGCATTTTGTAGATTACTTCCCCAGCAGGCTACAGCATTTACATTCCCCACCAGCAATGCTTGAGAGTTTCCGTTTCTTCTTGCTGTCTGCAGCTCTGAATATTACCAGTTTTCTTTTGTGTGTGTGTGCCACTTTGGTGGGCAAAAATCTGTATGTTGTCTTTATTTCATTGAGGTTGAACCTTTGAATTTCTTTGTCTCTCTTTGGATTTAACAGTTGGTATAAGCTCTTTGTATAGTAGGAATAACATCCATTATCTATCATTGTATTATAAGTTTTGCTCTCAGTCTAGACCTATTATTTCACCCAATCTACAGTAGATCTGTTTTTTTTTTTTTTTCAATATCAGGACTTGAACCCAGGGCCTCACACTTACTAGGCAAACAC
Source organism: Peromyscus leucopus (assembly GCF_004664715.2). Taxonomy (NCBI): domain Eukaryota; kingdom Metazoa; phylum Chordata; class Mammalia; order Rodentia; family Cricetidae; genus Peromyscus; species Peromyscus leucopus. The sequence goes on along the minus strand of NW_023505202.1, from coordinate 10,303 downwards.
CCCACTACTGAGTTATGTCCCCTTCAGTCAGTTTATGTAAGATGTACATTTTCGGGTTTTTTTTTTCTTTCTTCTTTTTTTCAGTTGGTGTTGTCACTCAGAATCCTAATTCTTTTCCCCTATTAAAAACCCATGGGAAACAGTTAGAAGCAAAAACCTGTCATGGTGGCACACGCTTTAATCCCAGCACTCAGGAGGCAGAGGCAGGAGGATCTCTGTGAGTTTGAGGTCAGCCTGGTCTGCAAAATGAGTTCTAGGACAGCCAGGGCGACACAGAGAAACCCTGTCTCGGAAAATAAACAAACAAATGAAAAGTGAGGAGCAAAGAAAACAGGTGGGCAGCTGTTTATGTTCCAAAGTGGAGACAAGGAAAGATGAGGCCCAGGTTCTAGCTAGCAAATGAATGACCTTTAAGTTTCAGGGAGAGAAAACTCTATCTTTTCTAGAAAATTTGATTTGCTTAGCTGAAGCACTCAGGATCCTGAGCCGGAGTCTTGGGTGTCAGCCAGGTTCTGAGTAAAATAAGGGCTCAACCTCTCCAGGCCCACTAGACTCGGCTTCCTGCTTTCCCTAAAGAAACCAGGCCCAGTTGCCACAGCCTTGACCGGAGCACCACCTTGCAGGTCGTGTCTCCAGCAGCTGCCCTTCTGAGTCTTTCCCTTTGATCTTTTCTCCTTCCTCTGTCCCTTTCTGGACTTGGCAAGCAGGCTGGTCATTGGAGACGCAGGCCAGCTGGTCAAGTGAAGCTTCCTGTGGTGGGAAAGAGGAATGTTGGGAGGTGATGATTGCTGTAGGCATGAGAAAAGGAGCAGGAAGGGATGTACGAAAGCCAGAGAGCAGAAGCAACTCTGCACCTCTCGGAAGCTGCTCACAAGTGACTAGAAAGGAGGATGTTCTGGAGTCTTGAAGAGTACAAGGTCTACTAATTGAGCTTGTTAAGTCACCCTTTGTGTCTGCAACCTTCTAGCAGAACCCCCGCCCCCATTGCCCTGAGTCCTACAGCCAAGGCTTCTTGAGATGATTTTCCATCCTGTCTAAGGACTGGCCCTTAGTGTGGCCCCATGTATCTGTCGAGCCATGATTTGTACACTGGGTTATCTAGCTTGCTGGCAGGCTCTAACCTATGATTCTAAAGGACCTGTCACTATTACCTGCCTTTTTGGAAAATGGACTTTATACTTTGTTCAAGCTGAAGGAATAAGAATATAAAAAGATCAAAGAATTTAAATCACTTTATCAAGAGATTAGTAGAAGGAGAGGAAGAAACAGACTCCAGGAGCTTTGAGATGTGACAAGACGGCTATTCACTGAACGCTGAGATGCCATTCACACTATGAAAGACCTGGCTTTACTGTGACCTGAAGGCCGAAGTAACAACTTTCAGTGAGTTGTGAGAGAAGCTTTAAGCAAGAACCATAAAGAATGGAATTTTCAGCCAAGTGGGTGGTGCACACACCTTAATCCCAGCACTTCAGGAAGAGAGTCAGTCAAATCCCCTCTGTGAGTTCAAGGCCAGCCTGGTCTTTCTTCAAAGCAGTTTCCAGGACAGCCATCTCTGTAATGTAGAGAAACCCTATTTTGAAAAAACAAACCAACGAAAGAATGGAATGTTCTGTCCTAATTGAAAGAGTACACAAGAGGATGATAGAAGAAGCTGGAGTACACATGGTGCTCTGAGTCCTGAAACTGCTTCCCTTACACTTGTTTAAAGTGGCTACTGAACACCGAGAAGAAGGACATTGTAAGTGGGACAGAGTCTTGACATGTCAGAGACGGTGCCGACAAAGACAGGAGAGGAAGAGACAACCAAAGTAGACTTCTGCCTCATATTTGCAAGAGAAATGCTCAGGTTTCTTGGCAATCCCCCAAGCTTTAGGCTCAGGAACTCTATTAATTCAGGTACCAAAATGGGAAATTGCCAGGTATGGCACACACTGTAACCCAGCACTTTGGAGACCGTGAGTTCAAGACTAGCCTGGTCTACATAGTGAGTTTCAGGCTAGCTAGACTATGTAGGAAGAAAAAGGAGGGAGGTGGCGAGATTTCTCTCTTGCCTCCTACCACTGCCGTCAGGAGGGACTCGTTAGTCTCCTGCTCCCTCAGCTTCAGCATTGCCTGAGCTGCTGGGTGCCTGCCCTCCTTATCTCCATGAGCTCAACTTCTAGAGCCAAGCAGCCAAGTGGACTCGTGAGAAGCAGCCCGGGACTGAAGCCAGCAGCCAGGCAGTTCTGCAGGACTCTGCAGGCCTTGCTGGAGGTGGCTCTTAGCCTGCTCCTTGGGACTCTTTACCACAAGAGTAGGAGCAGAGATTTATCCCTTGACAGAATGCGAGTTGACTACCAGTCTTTCACCTCATGGTTGTAGCTGAGATCCTACCTGCCTCCACTCCCCAGGCCTTCGTCCTACTCAGTTTGTGTTTCTTTTTCTCTCCTAAAGCTGGTTCGTTAAAGAGCAACAAGATTTTCCTGTAAGCTGGGTGTGGTTGGCATATGCCTTATAACTTCAGCACTTAGAAGTAGAGGAAAGAGGATAAGAAGGCCACACTTAGTCTTCATAGTGACCTCAAGACCAGCCTAGAGGCTACACAAGACCCTATCTCAGAAAACAAAGCTAACTAAAGAAATGAAAAACAAGTTATTTGGAGTAGGTGGAGGGTCTCTCTCTATAGTAGTCCTGGTTGCTTCAAACTCATTCACTCTACTGCCTCAGCCTGTCAAGTGTGTGGCACCACACGTGGCCTTGGTATCAAGATCCTTGTTCAGTCTTGTTTTAAATAAGAGTGAACTCAAAGACCTTTGATCTGGTGTGATATGGTGCTCAGGTAGAAGTACTGGTGGCATTAACCATCTATTTTTTCCCCTCATTCCCATAATCCAATTGCACCAGAACATACAACTCCAAAAAACAGCCAAAGAGAAGTTATATTAAAAGATGAAAAGAGAGCTGGGCAGTGGTGGTGCACACCTTTAATCCTAGCACTCAGGAGACAGAGGCAGGTGGATTTCTTTGAGTTTGAGGCCAGCCTGGTGTACAAAGCAAGTCCCAGGACACGCAGAGCTGTTACACCAGAGAAACCCTGTCTCAATAAAGGTGGAAGTGGGAAAAAAAATGAAAAGAGAAAAGCTACAACCTTAGCATTCAAAGCTCTGACTCTTCCTGCTTTTTATTCCTATTTCTAGGCCCTTCCACTATAAGATAAGTACTTTACTACTAGCGATTCCCCAAGTGTATCCCTGGACCAGCAGTATTCACTTTACCTGAGATATTAGAAATGCAGGTTCTTAGGCCTACTGTACACCTACAAAACTCAAAGCTTCTCCGGGGCCTGAGTTGGTAAAGTACTTGACACACACAAACTCTGAGACTGGAGCCCTAGCACCCACATAAAAAACTGGGCACTGTAGTTCCAGCTCTGGAGAGGTGGAGACAGGAAGATCCCTAAGGCGTACTCGCTTCAGTCTAGCTGAAATCACTGAGCTCTAGGCACAAGATGAAGACCCTGTCTCAAAAAAATAAGTAAAGTGGAGAGTACTACTTTACCCGACACTGACCTCTGACCTACAAACACACACACACACAACACACACACACACACAACACACACACACCCTTACAGAAAAAAAAAAGCTAGAAGTGAGCTAGGGCATGTATGTTCAAGTAATTTTGATACATTAGACATGCTTTTTGACTCAGTAGATTTTGTGCAGAGGGGCTTGTTTAAAGCCAGTTATGGGTAAAACTCTTAGGTAGCTCAAAAAACCAATAGGTTAGGGACTGGTGAGAAAGCCAGAGTCTCTCCAAGCCATTTATAGATAGGCCATCTTCCTTTTCTCCTGTTTCTGTCCCCCCTTTTTGGAACAGATTTAACCTGTCCCCCTTTTTTGGAACAGATCCAACTCATGAGGGCACAGCAGAGGGCATGGAGAACATGGCAGATGCTGTCACTCATGCCCGTTTTGTGGGCACAGATCCTGCCAGTGATGAAGTTGTTCCTGATGAAAATCCTCCAGGTAAGTGGGAGGGAAGAACAATTAGACTAATGGCCAAGGGCTGGTGCTGCTGGCTCTACTTACCCGAGTCTGCTGGGAGCATGAAGCTGTGTTTTGACTCCAGTGAGGCTTAGAGACTGACTCTGTTTCCAAACAAGGAGCTCAGATACCCAAAGTAAAAGCTTTGCTAAGAAAAATAATTAAAAGCTTAAATGAATTGGTATCAAATACCAGAACCCTTAAATACATTTGTGCCTCTGGTAGACTGTATCTGTGTCGTCCATTCTGTTAGGTGTGTGGCCTAGAGCTAGAGTGAGTTATGAACTTGTATCATGAGCATGCTAAGCAAAGAAAGGACTCCCAAGTCAAGCATGTGGGAGTTTCCATCAATCAGGTGGAATGAAATAAGGTTAGCACTTAATTTTTTGTTTTTAGTTTAGTTTTGTTTTTTAAGGCAGGGTTTCTCTGTTTGCCCTGGCTGTCCTAGAACTTGTTCTGTAGACCAGGCTAATTTGGAAACTCAGAGATCTGTGAACCTCTGCCTCCTGAGTGCGGATTAAAGGCATGGTGCCACACACCAACTTATAATTTTTAATTTTTTTTGAGAGGGTGGGGTGGCAGGATCTCATATAACTAAGAAAGAACCTGAATTCTAATCTTTCTGCTTTGATTTCCCAAATGCTAATAGTACAAGCATGTGACATTGTACCCATCTTTGAGGTCAGCATTCTTGCTAACTTAAAAAAAGAAAGAAACCTGAAATCAAGCATGGTTATGCATACTTGTGATCGTAGTTCTTGGGAGACTGAAGCAGGAAGATCACAACTTCCAACCCAACCTGACTAAGTGCAAGATCCTATCTCAAAAAAAAAAAAAAAAAAAAAAAAAAAAAACAGGAGTAGGGAGATCTCACTCCTAGCTGGGCATGTGGCTCCTTGGTAAAGCACTTGCCAAGCGTATGTGAATTTGATCTCCAGCACATTTTTTTTAAAGAGAAAGAACTGAATCAATAGCTCTGTTAATAAACAGTGTGCCTTGTAAGCATGAACACCTGTGTTAAGATTGCCTAACACATGTAAAAAGCCACTTGTAAATCACAGGGAAGTAAAGATGGAGGATCCTGGGCTTTGCTGGTCATCATTCTAAGCCTAATTGGTGAACTCCAGGTCAGTGAAAGACCTGGCCTTAAAAAAGAAGTTGGGGAAAGCTGGCGGTAGTGGTGCACACCTTTAATCCCAGCATTCAGGAGGCAAAGCCAGGTGGATCTCTGTGAATTCAAGGCAACCTGGTCTACAGAGTGAGATCCAGGACAGGCAGGCTACACACAGAAACCCTGTCCTCAAAAAAAGAGAAGAGAAGAAAAAAGAAAGAAAGAAAAGAAAGAAAGAAAGAAAGAAAGAAAGAAAGAAAGAAAGAAAGAAAAAGAGAAAAAAAAAAAAAAAAAAAAAAAAAAAAAAAAAAAAAAAAAAAAAAAAAAAAAAAAAAAAAGAAAGAAAGAAAGAAAAGAAAAAGAAAGAAGAAAGAAAGAGAGAAAGAAAGAAAGAAAGAAAAAAAAAAAAAGAAAAAAGAAAGAAGAAAAAGAAAGAAGAGAAAGAAAGAAAAGAAAAGAAAAAAGAAGTTGGGGAGCCAGGAGTGGTGGTGTACACCTTTAATCCCAGCATTCTGGAGGCAGAGGCAGATGAATCTCTATGAGTTTGAGGCCAGCCTGGTCTACAGAGTGAGTTCCAGGACAGCCAGGGCTACACAGAGAAACCCTGTCTCAAAAAACTTAAAAAAAAAAAAAAAAAAAAAAAAAAAAAAAGTTGGACCACATTTTTTAGGTTGACGCCCATGTTATGCTCTGGCCTGCACATGCCATAAACACACACAAGCACACATGAGCAAGCACACACCACAGCACCAATAATAATAACGACGAATGTACCCAGGAGATGAGTGTTCTCCCTTCAATTAAGCTCTGTCAGCCAATTCTGTTATCACAGTGCCTTCTCTTTCTTCCTTGTAGGTCCTCCGAACTCTGTTGCTAACCCCAGTGGGCACCCACTTAACAAATGAATCTGTGTGTGAGATTATGCAGTCCTGCTTCCGGATTTGCTTTGAAATGAGACTTAGTGGTAGGTGCTTGAATACTAGCTCTTTCACCTCCTGGAGCTGGTATCTGGTATCTGAGTATGTATACAGGATGCTGTTTCTGAACCCCAGAGAAACAGGATTTCTCCATCATCTACCTTGGGTAACCTTAGGACTTTGGTTATGAAGCTAGAATAGAGATCTTAATCCATTGTTCCCAGGCAGGAATGGGGATGAATCTTAGACTGACTCAGTTCCAGAACCAAATCTCCCATGGGAGACCAATTGATGCCAATTGATAACCCAAGAAAACCTATCTAGTGTCCCTTTTTCCTGACTCAGTAGTACCACCTAGTGGTATGGTAAAGTTATAGCTACCAGGCTGAGCTGGAGCTGGTTTTAATAAGTTTGGCATAATCCTTGGTAAACACAGTTTGGAGGGGAGTCTGCTCTGAGAAGTCTCCTGATAATAGCCCAGCAAGTAATGACACCTGTGTTATTTGTTTTGCCCGTGCAGAGTTATTGAGAAAATCCGCAGAGCACACTCTCGTGGACATGGTGCAGCTGCTCTTCACAAGGTAAACCTGCTGCTGTTTGCTTCTGCCCGGCTGCCCAGGCCTCTTGAGTCTGCCTGCTTCCACACAGCCACTTTAGGGACCTGCCAACCCACAACCCCATCAGAGGCCACTGGACTGTAGGTAGCAGTAGTTCTCCAGGCCCAGGGTTACTGAGCAAGGAGAAGGAAGAGAGAGCTGCCGTGGCCTCAGGGAGACCGAGAGTTATTGAATCTCTGCTTCCCAAACTTGTGTCTGTTTCTGTGCAGGCAGCATCTGGGAAAGGGAGCCTAGAGAAGATGCCAAATTGAGCATGGAACAAGCAGTCTGGAACAGGTTGCTGAGCTTCCAGAGCTCAGCCTGATTTCTGTAAAAGAAGGCCAAGGCTGGGCAACTATTAGTGGGAAAAGCCCATTTAGTGGCCCTTATCTTGGCTTGCCTGGAACTTCCTGATTTTAGCACTATATATGTTCTATATCCTGGCAGACCCCTTAATCCCAGGGAAACGTGATCTTTGATTTCCCTAGGAAGAACTCCTTCATATTAGAGCCCGAGAAGCCTTTTGTCCTAAATCTAACTGCCTAGTCTATACCTCCTTTCCAAAGACAAACTAGAGAAGAACGAAGCAATAACTTTTTATTGTTGTTGTTTTTGTTTTGCTTTTGAGACAGGGTTTCTCTGTGTAGCTTTGCGCCTTTCCTGGGACTCACTTGGTAGCCCAGGCTGGCCTCGAACTCACAGAGATCCGCCTGGCTCTGCCTCCCAAGTGCTGGGATTAAAGGCGTGCGCCACCACCGCCCGGCTTCCGAAGCAATAACTTTTAAACCTCCCAATGGCATTTCTTTTTTCTTTCAAACTTAATCCCTGTTATCTGCACATTAGACTGCTTTTGGACTCTGCTGCCAAGTTTCTCACCCCATGGATTTATTGCCTTTAAAACACCAACCTGCTTTTACTATTTTCTCTGTGCCTAACTCTCTATCTCTTGGCTTTCAGCAGTGCTTTCCAAGGACAAAAAGAAACCTCCACACTCCCAAGAGCGCTTAGTCACCCTGCTCCAGTGTCTACTTATCTATGTCTTACATATCCAAATTTCTATGGCTCTGAAGCTCTAAAAGGGATGAGATTAGCTTTCCTCTAACTAGATTTTCATAAACCTAAACCAATAGACAAGGATACTGTGGGCCAAAACACCTTTGCTATGACTAGTATAGAGGAGAACATTGTCATTATCCTCAATGACAGTCATGCCATTCTCTATCTTATAGGTTACCTCAGTTTAAAGAAGAACCCAAGAGCTATGTGGAACCAACATGAAGAAGGTGGGGTCTGAAAGTTCATCTGCTGTCCCCTGTCCAAACCTCCTTAACTTCTAGACTTCAGTGCTATGGAGTACTATTGCTCAGTAGCAAAGACATGCTTTTGCATAGATGGGTCTACTTGAAATCTACAATAGCTGTCAGTCCTATAGTCTGAAATATACCTCCCATGTACCTCTCCTTCTTCAGGCTTTCCTTTCTGACCTGTCTTTGTTGACTTACCATGTATGCTGATAAGCCAGTCATTAAGACGAGGCTTAGCAAGCTGAGCTAAAGATGCATGTGACAAAGAAGACAGTCTGGCTGTCCCTTGTGGCTCAATCTTGTCAGCTAGTAAGAGTCCTAGAGAGGCTGTGCCCCAACTCCTTCTTAATGCTGAGTAAGATGGGGCTTGCTAGCTCTAGTCTCTATTAAAGATATCAAATCAAGCTGTACTCCAGATCAAAGGATTCTCAAACTGCTAGGAAAAGAATGGATGGCCTCATTCTGTCTTGAATGAAACTCTGGACTTCTCAGACCTCATGGAAATGACCCTTGGCTATTAGGTGCATGCACCTGACCTGCCCCTGTTCCCTCCCATTCATCCCCATTCCTGCCCTGTGCCCTGTCTGAGTTTATTTCACTCTTTTTAAATCGTGCGTTTGCCTGTCTTTCACAGATTTCTCCATGTCTCCTCAACAAACTGGAGCTAAGTAGTGGGGAGCAGACCAAAGCCCTGAACCAGTTAGAGAGGGTACTACTCTTTAAGAACCTCAAGGTCTCTCTCCCTCTCCCTCTCCTCCCCCCCTTTATTTATTTATTTATTTATATGTTTATTTTTTTATATATATATAACACTGGGTCCCATTTCTGTTGTTCAGAGCACAACTTACCCACTCTAGTAACATAGCTTGGCTTTTGAAGAGTTGCATGTGTTCATAGCTTTGTGGTGCTGGGAATTCTCCTGGGATTTCTGATTGCCTGGAAGCAGAATTAAGACTTGAACATCACATAGTGAGCCTGGAGAGTCTGGGTCCTGCTTTCATCTTGTGTGGAGTCTTAAGGCCCACCATTTCTAGGGAAACTACAGGGACCTCAAGCAAGATCCTTCCTTCTCCCCTCCCCTGTCTCAGAGCTGGTGTAGAGAGGTTAAGCATAGTCCTTGAGAAGATCTGGATACCTGGATGTGTTTGTTGATGGGTAAAGGTGGTACATCCTGTGAGGGTCTTTTATTTCTTGGTTACATAAAAGGGATCTGCAAGATTCAGATCTCTACATTGATTGAAAGGAACTAGGGACCATGGCAACCTAGGGCACTGGGGATTTTCTAATATCTGCAAAGATACCCTCTGTCCTTTAAAATTTTAGATATAGGTGAGTTTAGTGGAGGAGTATAAGCTAAAGATTACTTGACCCCTTGAAATAGCCTTGCTTTAGAAAGATGAGGAGAAAGGATAAGGGATGTCTAGGTTATCCATCACATAAGTGTGCATGCCAGACGTGTGATTATGAGTATTCCTGTCATTGAAGATAAAATAACTGTGTGAGTGTTCCCTAGCTAGGGATGTGTCTCTATCCTATTTGAATGCATTGTCTCATTTTGTGTTTGCATAGTTAAAAATTTCAGCTCTCTTCAGTGGCTAGCGTGCATGTTGCCATGATTATTTGCCTAGAGCCTATACTATTTTTATAAAGTTACTGCTGTCTTTTGGAATATAGAATTGTACAGATAAGGTGGCATAGGGTTCCATGGACACTTGCTGCCTACCATGTACCTTAGAGCCTTAGGACAGGGAACATAGCAACAGCGAGGCCTTTGTGAAAATTGCCAGCTTTCAGGCCCTGCACCAGTTAGGAGGCCAGGCACACTCACTGAAATAACCTGCTTGGAGCTAACTTTGCAGAATTCAGAGTGGAAGATAGGAAATACCGAATAGGAAATTCCACATCCTTGTGTGGAAAGAGTGTTCATTACTAATTGTCATTCTCAGTAGAAGTGGGGCTGATATAGAGGAGCCTCCTAGAAAGGAGAGTTCTCTCATAAACCTTTAGTTGTTTGGACTTTGTGGAGCTCACTGGTAATGACCAGTAAGGCCAGATGGTCCTTGTTTTCTTTCATTGATCCTTTGGGTTTCTTGCTGTCTGTCTTATTCTTCTCCCAGATCAGTTTTTACCATGAGTGTGAGCTACTGAACCCCAAGGTTACTGGAAAGAGCATCCTTCTGATTCCTGTGTAGTCACAGAAGCTCAGTTTCAGGCATATGACTGCAGCTGTTTTGGAGGTGGAGGGACAAGAATATGAATCCATTGAGAAGCTGTACTGTGTTAAGAACTGGGAGAAAGGTTCAGTTTGGGGCCTCTCTCCTTTAGTAGGAGATTTGGAGAAGGAAGA